>NC_081144.1:19216341-19522403 GCF_958295425.1 Solea solea | reverse complement strand
TTTCAAATGTAAAAGTCCCTCAAGTTTTCACGTTCATCGGGCAAGTATTTCCATCACTTTTTTATGTACAGTACAAGTCAAAGTAGCACCTCTATGAATTCATTTAAGGGGAAATTGTGCTTTAAGGGGAAAATATGTGCTGTTGTCTAAAAGGTTTATCAGGTTGATAGCACAGAGGGAAGACAATAGAGGACAACAGTAGATGGCAGTCTTTTTTTGAAAATTATACAATAAAGATCTTGTTCTGTGTATATCAAAACACTGTCTGGAAACCAAACTTGTTTTTTTGTTTTTTGTGGGGAATAATAAACATAAAACTATTCAGACATGATTCTCATTTTATTGCAACTATTATATTTTCTATGATATGATGCAATAATTATTCATTCTTCGAATTGAATACAATTTTGATCGCTGTAACCCTGTGTATCATTAAAAATAGTAATGTTTGCATAAAAAAATTGACCTTAAAGTAGTTACATTATTGCACGTTTTATTTAATATGACCACACATTAAAAAACTGGTTAAGTTAAAATGTCCAGCCTTAGGAGTGCATTAGACAATTTAAAGTAATTAACACGTTAACTAGCAGAGGCTGCTGTGAGTGCAGCTTGGTCTGCATCCATGCCCTCTTTGCTCATTTGAACAACAGTGATGTTGCGTTAGTTTAACGTGACAATTGAGGACACAAACAAACAAAACTGTACACCGGAATCTATATTTTGAACACAGCCCTAATGTGCATAATACGACAAAAAGTGGTGTGATGGCTCAGTGTAATCCATTCACAGACTACTTTTCATTTCCATGTTCCACAGACATTTTCATCACAAATTTTCCCAAAGCCACGGGCACAAAGAAAGTTCTAAGAGAACCACTTTGAGAGCAGAATACTCTAAAGAAATGTTTTTAACTGCTTTCTCCCTCCACTCCCCCGGTCACCAGAGCATTTTCATTAAAGCATTCCATTCTCCTCAGTGTCCCCCCTGTACCAGGCAAATGGAGATACAGTGGCATTGATTCATTTATTGTGGGTCCAGTGTGCTTTTCTCTGGCTCCTCAGCAAGTGGTAGCCATGATTTAATTACCAGTGGAGAGATGAAGTCGTCTCCCCAAGCTTTGCTGATGGGACCATTCTTCTTCTGAACAGAAAAGAAGGTTCACATCAAGTCAGCTCCTCATGCAAGAGCAAATTAGTTACAGAGCAGCCAGGGGAACCATTGATGGAGCAGCCTGAACGATGAGGCTGCATTGATCTCCATCTGTGTTGGAGCAAAGCCTTTGCTTGATTGCTGCAGTGTCTTGTCCACTAAAAATTAAAGTCAGGTATCATATTGTGCATGTGTTATACAGGCTTTTTGTATGTAAAAGGTTGTGCATGACACACAAATAAGGACGTCGCCCCCTTGCCTATGCACAACCCCAGACATGCCAAAGACTGAGCAGAGGTTGGCTCAGAAGAGCTTTGATATCGTTGTCTCTATGTTGACGAGACACTGTGTTATTAAATGCGAGGGCAAGATCTCTCTTCTAATAACTGCCAAATTCATTTAACAGTATTATATCAACAATAAAACCCCAACCTGTTTTTTTTTATTCACAGCACTTCACTGAGGACTGCTGCGTAAACAGCTCGCAGTTTACTGCTAGATTTTCTTAGTGTTTAGTCATCAAATATGTTGTTGGCCAATCAGGAAATACAGGGGATTTGGGTACTACAACCTGTGAGTATCCTTTTTTGATTTATCATCATAGGATTTGTTGTTAAAAACAATCCCAGTAATGTTTTTTTGTAGCTCAACCCCAGCTAACCTGCTATCTGACGTTATAGAAACATGTTTTTGATATATTTAATAAACTGTCTGTCCACTTCTACCCACTTTTACCTCGAAACACTGAGCAGTTGTCAGCTGGTGGGTGGAGGTGGGTTACTGATTGGATAAAAATGTTAGTGTTTCTAGTGTCTGGCACTAGCCACTGAAGCCTGGTCAGTGTAGTCGCTGCTGTCACCGCTGCCACTGGTGGTCAATCTGTCTACACTACTAACGCAAGCTTAAATTATCCTGCAAACTAAAACATTTTTAACCGTCCTCAAATCCACACTCAAACCCCACCTGTTTAAAATAGCCTACACTCTGTAATTACACTCCATTATCTGTTTACTGTGTCGTCCTGTTGTCTGTTTTTTATTGTTTGTTTTTGTAAAGTGTCCTTGTGTGTTCTAAAGGCACTTAAATAAAATACATTATTATTATTATTTTTAATCGTATTATTATTGTCAGTATTTTCTGATTATTTAAACATATACAGTTTTTGAAGTAAATTACAAGTAAAACTTAATATGTGTTAATATATATAATATATATACAGTATATATATATATATTGTGTATTAACATAATATGTTCCTTTAAAAGAAAACAAATAGTCCATTGAGAAACACCTCTGATCAAATCTTTCCAAACAATTCTACATTTCCTGGGAAAACCAACATTAATGAATTTTTAGATCGACTATTGGTATCTTCTAGTACTCGACTGGCGAAGGATGGCGAAGCAACTACCAAAGGTCAAACATTCCACACAGGTCAATGAGACAGTAACAAGGCTTACTATATACACTCCCTGTCCAAGTCCATGTCACACAAAACACTTCACCGTCACTGTGGCTGCATTCCTCTGGCTTGTCCCTCAACAAAGTGGGTTCACCTTTGAAAATGGGTTGACCCACTCAAGCCAAAGTCTGCTTTGCCTTGCCTGTTTTTTACAGCTGGGACAGGACCACACACACACACTGTGGCCATGACTTGTGCTGGTATTGTTCACATGGTTGCTAAGGTGTTGTGAAACAGTGGTAAGAAAGACTGAGGATGACCAGAGTTGTTTGAAGCTAATGAATAGCCACTGCTCATCCTGCCATCATTGCTAACAAAAGCTTTGCACTGGCTGGATTGTTGTTTGTACACAAAGGCAAAGTTTAGAGGAGCTCGAGAAAACCCTTGCACATGTAGTCACACACTTCCTGCTCCACTGTCAATATGACATATTGTTACACATATATTACAGTTTTCTAAATTGCTTTTCTGAGGTAATTAACTCTCAGGTACAATTATAGCAGACAGCAATAATTATAATGACCAAGCTGACAGCATGCGTGAGAATGCACACAAAATTCTTCTCATTAGACATTCAAATGAAGGGATTATATTCAAAAGGGTTTGAAACAAGTCAGGCATGTAAAATGTGTCTAATCCTTTTGTCAGACACAACACAATACTTTTGTCCAAGTAATCAAACTCATGATGAATCTGTTTGCTTGTGTTATGATTCAGCAGTGTGAGACTTATACAAATGATTTCAGCAAATGGCTAAATGGCTGGACATAATTTAGTCTTGTGGTTGGCATAAATTAAATTAAATTGAAGTGGCTACCCATAACCAGCAATGCACTGTCTGAATATATCATAGATTGCTCAATGATTGCTGTTCCATTAAGAGTCTGAAACAATTCCTCACTGGGGTCTGAATTACTGCTAATTTCTGATATCATTCAGTAGGTTTACATGCACAGTTTAATTGAGCTATGGCCATAGTCCGACTAAGAGAGGCAATTGGACAACTTGCAGAGTCCGAGCTGAGTATACATGCAGAGGAGAATATCGATTTATTGATCGTATACGTGATACAAGCGTATACATGCAAGAGTAATCAGACTATGAATCGCCTTATCCTGGAATGTAAGTCCGACTAAGACTAGTTTGATTTTAGTCAGACTAAGGTTTACATGAATGAAACAGATTTATTGTCTTGGTCCAACTAACTAACAGACTTTTGACATGCATGTTTAAGCACTGATTGAGGTTGTGACTGTGCCAGTGCCATGTTAATAAAGCTTTAACATGACAATGTGAATTTCTAAATGAGCAGCTGAGCATAATACTACAATGATGTAATTACAGAGCAAAACATGTTGTAAATCATGACTTCACAATGATCTCCAGCAATATCAGTGTGATGGGTTTGTTTGTCAGGCAGAGAAAGATTTCCACAAAGCAGAACAGGCTCTACATTTTGTTCTTAGCTCTATGTTTAATTAACAAACTGTTCCAAAAGAATCTAATTGGATTAGCATATAAAAAGTGCATCAAGGGGAATGAATAATGCAAATGGGGGAGCTGCATCGTTGAAAAACTTGGCGATCAACCAAGACCAACACATTTCAAAAAGCCTTTCAGAAACACTTAATGTTGGATTAAGAGGGTAAAATGTTGCTGTGAAAAATGGGAATGAATAACAATGAATATAATGCTAAGAACAGGCAAAGAAAACTTATGGCCAGAGAGATTGAACCCCTCAAATATCTGCTTCAGCGACACCATTCACACAGTCATCTCTTATCTGCCTTTTTGACCCAGAGCTGTCTAAGGGTTAGGTGATTCCTGTCACAGCAAACACAAGACGCCAGTGAGAGATGCCACATACCAAAACTGAGTAACATCTTAACAATAAAATCTCTCCAAGGTTTCAGTGAATTTCAACATCACAGAGAGATCAACATATTTTAAAAGTGGAGACATGTATGGTCTCTACCAAAGTAAAACTTTAAATAAACACATTAAATAAAATTAATATTAACTCTACATACAACAATGAGTTCACAGATTCCATTACAGTTCCAGTATGTAAGAATGGGTGACATCTTATGGTGAGATTGCAGATTGTAACAAATAAAATATTGAATCAAGCAACTATGGTGGACTTTGTATAGAGAATGGTGTTCTAAACTGCACAAGATGGCCACCTCCATCAAGCAAGGTCCTTGGCTAAAGTACATATGAAAGGTTTATTCTAAAGCCAAACTGGGTTTTATTCTACTATTTTTTAAGGTGGCATGGTCAATTTCTGCCAATAAAGTCTCCTAAATTCTAAACACTGTACCTTAAACTCAGCTCATTTGACTAATTAACAAAATAAAAAACAATGCCAGCAAAATAATGAACAATGAATTCAGAAATCAATAATAATGTACCTTTTCGCACATATGAGCAGAGCAGTGGTTAGTGGGACACTCTCTGTCACTGTCCATTGAGTGTGATGCTATGAAAGACTTTCATTTTAAGATCTTAGACTGTGCTGTTCCGCCACAGTTTAATAATGAACCACTCTTTACACACACCACCACTTCTTGCAACACAAAACCTCCAACTTGGTGTTTTGCATCATTGCTCTCTGCTGAAGCAGCCACTGTTCCCTTTCTGTTTCCCTCTCTCTCTCTCTCTCTCTCTCTCTCTCACTCTCTGTCTCTCTCTTTCTCAGCACCAGGAGATATGCCACCCCTTAGTGAGCCACCTAAATATCCATAAATATTTTTACCATCCTCACAGGCAGATAGAGTTTATCAATTTTAGCTTTTTGTGCGCATTCCTGTGCCCGGGTACACTGTTCACTCATACAATCTGTGTACCTGCAGGGGAGCCAGCTGCCTGCTTGCACATGAAGATATTATAAGAAGAGAACAGAAAATGAAACAAACAGGAAAACAAAAAACAAATATCAGGAAAAGGCTACAAAGAGAGCATGCAGCAGCCAGCATGAAGATATTTGATAAATGTGCCTCCTGTGGCAAAATGTCCATATCATGAGGCTGTGAGATTTTTCTCCAAGCTGAGGAAGTTAAAGAATATTGTCAGGGTGCACATGATGTGTTATTTGTGCAAAACTCATAGGAAACACACAACTTTTTTTCTATAATTGAATGAACTGTTTGATGGGAACTGAAATGGAAACTGTGCTGGAAATTCAAGCCATATGCTGAAATAAGTACAATACATCAAGTTGCCTCGAAATCAAGATTTAATCATACTGAAATGCCAGATTTTAAACTGATAAAATTGCCCTTTTACAGCAGTGTTTTCCTATCAGTATTTCAACATGCGCTCACTAGTAAAGCTGCAACTGAGAGTGTGGGGGCATTGAATCATTTCATACATATACTCCTAATGCCTACTAATGCCTTCTCATTATTAGCAACATAAGGCTAGTATGTAAACCTGTATGTAAAGCCAGTAGAGTGAAACACGCCATGGTCTAAAGAGCCGTCTGTCTCCGTAACAGTTTAGCCTAATGCAATAAAAGCAGTTCAAATGAAAAACCAACAAACCGACAGGTGCTTCTAGACCACTTTTATAAGCCAGGAGTACATTTCCTCTCTGAGCTCTGGAGATTTTGTCAAGTGGGACCATGTGTGTTAAGAATCTGCTTGTTATTAGATATAATAACTGGCAGCCTTTATTTGGCTCTGGTTTGCATTGCTTCCATCCTCTGGATCAGTGGAGATCTGATAGGTAGCAGGGACTAAGTTCTTTAAGCCGACACCAGCAATGTTCTCATCCACTGCAGTCAGGTGGCTCTTGGCTACAGTACACCCTTCCCAAAACACTTATTCTTCATTTTCCTTCAGGCAAAAATGTAAACACCATGAGGAGCTGGGAGCTTTAGAGTAAGTGGTTGTGATGTCCACTACAGGGACGCCATGGTTTTCCAAACCTGTAGCACCCCTCCAAGGAAGAGAAGCAGCACTTCCTGGGTCAAAGAAGAGGATGTGGTGGGAAGCAGCTAGTATACACTAGCTGTCAAGAATAGGATCCTTAGAGGTCAGGGGTTAATAAGGCTTGGCACGGGTGTTCCCATGGTAATCACCATGGCAACTCAAGGACTCAGTCAAAAGATGGCTGCAGGGGAAATTAACTCGATCAGGATGTGAAAGCTGAGGGAGATGGAAAACGATAGACTCACCAATATCATAAATGTCACTAGCAATTAGTGCACCTACCAATGTGGAGAGTTTGAGAGCCTTTATGTTGTGAGACCTGTTGCTATCGAGTCATGTGGGATGTTTTCAATTTACAAAAAGCAAAATGAGGTTTCATTTTATGAGGAGCCAACGTGATGTATACCTGTTTGAAGTAGCAAGAGCTACATAAAAAGTTACTTGTAGAAGAGGACTTTTAATAAAGTTGATTTTGTGTTTTATAGCTGGCAATGGAGGAACTCATCTTCTCAACGACAGTGAGAATATTCTGGCACGACTTCCAGATGAGAAACTGTGACTTTGTGAAAGTGTACAAAACTGAATGGAGGACACTTTTCAAGTAAAACTTTCAGAAACAGAGTATAGGGCAGAAAATGTTCTCAACAATGATCTGTAAACTAGTGAAAGCCACGTTCTTATATTTCTGTTGAATGAAAACCGCTTTATCCTCCCCTGGAAGGTCGCGGGGGGTGCTGTGCCAATCTCAGCTGACATACAGCGATAGGCGGGGTACACCCTGGAGTTCTGATGGAAAATCCAACAGCTATAAATTGCCTTGTTTTCACAAAAACCTACATCAAACCTGAGAGAAACTGAACTGGTTCTTAATGTTTGGTTTTGCTGATTTTGTTTGTGTTAATAACACATTGGCTTAACGTACAGCAGCTCGCTCTACTGTCTGGGCTACAGTCCAGGTTGATGGTGGATTCTCTGGCTTTGGGCTTTAACCCCCGTGGTTAAACCTGAGACTGCAGCTGCTCGTTACTGTACAGAAGTGCTCTGGGAAAGTCATAGATTCTCTGCCCACTACAAGCTAAGCAATCCAGTTACATCAGCAGCTAGTCCAGGGACACACGGATAGCCAAGGCTAACCCCAATCCAATTTAAAATGTTGAGAAATTATAACCAGATGTCAAAGGCTTACTCGTCCGCCTCAAAAACTAGTGAGCTGCAAAGCATGGCTATGGAGCATGTTGGACAGGAGCACCGTCCTTCCAAGCCTGATCTGATTCAATTAGGGGTTAGTGTTAAGTTTTGCTCTGTTGCAAGACGATCCTACCAAAAAGACTTTGTTATTACACACAAGTGATGAACGATGGGTTATGGTTTGTTTCTGTTTGTGTGGTTAATGCTAAGATATGCATTAAGCTTCTGACCATTAGAATAGCCATTGGACACTTTTTACAACTATATTTTTCATCTTATTATTATTGATTAGCGCCTTGAAATTGTTAACTAGACACTGAGTTTAAATGAGGGACCGAAGTAATTAGATATAAAATATGAACAACTGCAACAATTGTCACTGATCTCCATTGTTTTTGTTGAGTTATGGTGAAACAAACCCAAGCATAAATTATCTATTTTTATTTACGAAAAAGAGGAGACACTTACAAATACATGGACCATTCTTTTTACCATGACAAAAAATGTCAAAATGCCCCTTGAATCACTCTGCTCTTCCTGTGTACTCAAATCCTTTTCTGGCAATCCTACACAACACCAATACCATCATGAACACACTGACACTAGAGTGAACCCTATGCACATTAACACTAAGGCTTTGGGAGACTGGATGGCATACGGCAAAGGAGAAAAGAACAGAAAGGCAACAAATCAGGTTGACATTTGGACTCGCTTCAAATAGAACGAGAGAAAAAGTGTTGTTGAGAGAGAAACCCTGCAGCTACAAGATCACTAGAAAGAAAACCCCAAACCTTCAGTGACACCTAAAAGCCACACTGGCTGAAACTCAAATCAACTTTTTCATCTCAGGGCTGTGACGGAGGGGGAATTTCTATGTATCTTACAATGCCTTCCAACAATCCTCCATAAATAATGATTAACTTTCTGCTTCCAATAAAAGCTGGGAAAATGAGAATTGCAGTATATCAAGCAGTTAATGAGTGTTAGGGTATGTTCTTGAGCTGCTACCCATCCTTAACATGTGTTGTAGATGCACTGCATTTTGGTCTATTTATGTTACCACAGATATCACTATGGTATTTTGGCAATTACTCAACAGATTCTCTTTTGTGTGTGTGAGTGAGTGTGTGTGTGTGGGTGTGGATGTAGACAGGGTGGACGAAATCCTTTTCTCAAGTTGAAAGATTTCCTTTCACACCTTCCCAAGCAAATATATAGATGCTTGAATCATTGCACAAACCTTAGATGCCACACTGCCTCTACAACAAACTTTGAGTTTAGTCTGGGAAACACTAAGAATCACACACGGAACCTATAATGCTACTTCAATGGGCATTATTATCAGTCACAATCATTGGATCAAAGAACATAAAGTTTACAACTTAAATATACCATAAATAACTGACTAATCATAGACAAAGTAAATAAAAAACAATAAAAGCATTTGAATGACTCATGTTTTATTTCTTCTTTATGGAAGAAAAATATTTGTTTTTCCAATGTTGCTGTTATGACTTTGGCTAGAAAGGTGTAAAACAACTTTTACACTGCTATAGATATCAGTAGATACTCAATGTTGTGATATCGGTTTCAGAATTAAAAAGTGAGTCATCCCATGGTGTGTTATTTTGTGGACAGAGGGATTCTAAACAGCCCAGGCAACATATGAAAGGTATGAAAAGTCCGACACGGACAGGAACAGTAAAACTTTAATCATGGTTGCACATTCACTAATCTTTATACATTTTATATTGTTTCAGAACTTAGGGATGCGTCACTATTTCTGTAGTTTCTGTCCTGCAGCAAAATCAGAATACGTTATTAATCCCAGCAGGGAAATTGGGTGTGATACATTTGCTCCTTCAGAAGGACAAACATGACAATGAAGTTTCTTGATCCTGATAATGAAAGTGAAACATTTTAAATTATGGCACAGACTGATCAAAGAACAACACAGAAAAAGTCTATAGATGTGAGCAGCACACATGCTGCATGAGACCTTTGCCCACAATACACCATATGGTAAAGAGTCAAAGGAGATAACAGCTGCTGTTACAATTTACAACTGAAATGACGTGGCCTCAAAACACATCGTAAAATTGACATTACATTTGAACAGAAAATGGCCTACAGTACATTGTCAAATGTGTCTGACAGAAGAGTGACTGTGTGTGAAAGTGACCAAAGCAATCCAGAGATCTGTAATTATTTTTATTTCATTATTTCTGAATTACCTTAAGTATAAATGGGCAAGCAGAACTGTGACACAAACAGTGCTGTTGTGATTCACCCTCAGTTCCTTGATTCAGCTCACTTGCTCTGCTGAGTGCATGTTTCAAACCCCTGTAAATTATTAGCGAGCTGCTTTAATGAGCCGGTTGTTCACCTCTCTCCTTCTCTCTCTCTCGCTCTCTCCCTCCCTCTCTTCCCCTCACTCTTACACGCCTTGCTTCTCACTGCCAAATCCAAATGAGCAAACACTGAGTCTCTGCACCTGCATTTCCGCCCTTCAATCACGGCAACTTATCACAATAGCCTCAATCCAATCGCAGCCTCCCACTGCAGAGTGAGCAAGCACAACATTTTGAGGAGAGGAGTGAATCAGGATGCATTAAAGGTCTCGCGACTGTGAACCATGCACAGCCTACACGACCAATCAAGCATAGCTATTTTGATCAAACGCAGGAATTAAATCTGAACAATACAGTGCTAACACACTAATATGCTATTAATAGGAGTTGGAATTAATTACTGCAAATAATCAGCAAGTGTCTTGTGTTAATAAAATATGCTTTGCTTTCTAATCTTTTACTCCAGCTGTTAGTCCTCTCCCTCTGCAGACAACCGTTACAAACTCCACTGTCCACATATTTGGCTTACTTTTGGTCAGGGGTTGTTTGTGAAGGCCATTTTCTTCAACATGACCATACTTATACACTGCACAAGGTCCATAGAGAAATGTTTTCCCAGTCTGATGTGAAAAAATAAACCGCACAGAGGCCTAACCTCAACCCTATCCAACATCTTTGACATGAATAAGAATGCAATGACATGTCTCATCAGTTCTCCAGGAATGAGCACTAGGGAGTACTTTGACGTTAGAATGAAATGTTCAACAATTTCATGAGAAGATAATATGCGAGTGTCCACAGTAAAAGGGTTGAAATGTTTAAACAAAAAAATGAAACTCTGAGCATCAAGATACATGTAGCACTTCCACAAAGTGTCAATCATCATCATCTATTGCTGGTACAAGACTCACTGTCCATTCAGCTGTGTCTGTGTGTCTGCACAATACACTCTGTTCTCTTATTGAAGACTTGAGTAGAGGACTTGGGTTTGTGACTGCCCACATGAAACAGGTGAGCAAAATGACTAATCTTGTTCCTTTCTACTGAATATTCTGCCTTGACAACAACTCCCACTAACAACTCCAGGCTCTGCAATTTCCCTCTTGTCCCACTCACTCCCTCTTCTCAAGACTTTCTTTTCTCTGCTTTTGTCTTTTTTTGATGAGACCTCCATGCTACAGGTAGCAACACAGCATAAAACTTGGCATTTGACGTTGAGAGCGTAAAAATGTGCACTGATAGATGGGCTATGCAGGAAGTTCTTGCTACTAGCAAATCATTAATCAATCAAACATTCATTAATCAAACTCTCAGCTCTTACACATAGGCAAACATTTTGAAAGGATTAAAGAAATAAAATGTAAGCTAATTGGTGAACAAAATGTATTAAGTAAGTAAGTAAGTGGCTATGTTCCAATACTAATTTACATAGTTTACAAGTATTGCTAAAACAGATTAGCATCAAGGAATGCCCAATATTTGCATATATATTTTATTAATATTTATGACTGTATATTTAATATGTTTGGGTTTGAGATCTGAAGGCCTCTCAGATATTATAGGCAGTCAATGTGCAAACAATAATAATACAACTCATTAACCCACCATGTGACTCTGATGAAATAACAAGTGATGGCAGGACTGTGCCGGATACACTGCATTGTAGGAAGTTACACCAGAACAAGGCCACTAGTGCAGTGACACGTGACGACATACACACAAAACATGAATGGACGAAGGAATTTGAGAAATGTCCAAAAGTCAACAGAGGCGCAAATACCCAACTAAATGGCCTCCTCAGGTTTCATTGTTGACTGTTGATAATATATAATCGAATATTGCAACGCGCACCGTAGTCTTGTTATTGTTTGGTCACGTATGAAACGTGACTGTGGTGGATGCATCACATGACAATGCTAGGGAAGATTATGAGCACAGGGACCAAAAGGTAAGAGCAGAATTAAGGGAAAACAAAACTAATGGGCAGAGGATAAAAAGCGTATAAACCTTTTTCGTGTAAAGGAAATTATTTTTTAATGGAATTTGGAATCATTCTTTTAGTTATACTGAAAGTGACAGTCACTAAAGTAACTGCTGTTTTTGCCTTGAAGAGATATTATCTGAGTGTGTCAGTGTAGACCTAGGCAACAACAAATTTCAGCTCCTCATGATTTACAAATTCTTCCAAGAAGCCCCTGATTTCTTTAAATTTAAGATTAGTGGAGAGAACAAAATGTAAGTCGACTTGTCAAGCCTTTTCTCTGGGTCTGTGACACCGACAACAGCAGCCTCACCATTTATTCACTATAGTATCTGCATAATGTGTTCTTGGTCACTCTCAAGTTCTCTCCTCCTGAAGTTGCATTCCCCTCTCATTTGGCCCCGCTCCCTCAGTCTCAGCACAATCAAGTGCCCCAGTCAGCAGTGGGCATTTCATTACTTAAGTGCCAATTCCTTAGCAACAGAGCAGGTAGTAGAGCATTTAACCACAAGCTCAGAACTAAATGCTGATGAGAAATAGCATGCTTACTCTTGCCTTTACATGATTTACATGGTAACTGTATTAAACATGATTGACGACACCCTCAGAGCCAACATACTCGAGGTGCTTTTGTATAACCAGTCGAAACAGCTTTAACTTTAAGTCCTCCATTTAATTTTAATTGTATTAAATACGGCCTTACCAGTCTGCAACTGAAGTACTGACAGTATGTTCAAGCCTTTGTGTCAGCAAACATCTATCGTGTTGTGATTATCTTCAATAATTTAGTAAATCCTTTCTAGACAAAACTACAACCCCTGACTTCCATTTGTAACATTGGAGGCAAGTGCAAAGTGAAGTCCTCAAAATAATCAATTAGTTATCATCATATTAACATAATTGTTTTAAACAAGGGCCATGCAGTGAGTTAATGTGTGTGTTTTTAGCATATTAAAACATGTTAATGCCACCATCCAAAAGGCAGTGTGGCTTTCCAGTGAAGATAAATATCTCCCTTCCCCCAGGCTTGTGACGGCCGTCGTCAGGTAAAATGACCCTTAATGCCTTCTGAATAGAGCGGCTAACTTTACACAGCCAGGTCATTAGGGAGACAAAAGGGCAGACCAAACAGCAGGAGAAGACCCCCGACCACAGCAACCACACCCCCTTTCCCCCAGTGAAATAAGAACTCCAGAGTAACTTGGCTTTGCCCTGCAAATGTCATCACATCTCCCCATTATTCACACTTACACTTGAGTAAAGCAACAGAGCAGAACAGGTTACTGTCAAGCTGGAAAGGCATGAAGCAAGTGGATTAATCTGGAATGGAAATATTGCATTGGGCTGAAGTCATCTGAATGACTGAACGTGTGTTCAAACTGATAATCGACCTACGCAAACATCCTCCGCTGCCTTCTGGAAAAAGATGACACTCACTTCATGGAGTATGTTAACGATGTTTGCAGATGACTTTAGAGGCCAGGAGGAGACCTAAAGGACGAATGAACAGTGGAGATGGGTTTGTGTAAACTTCCTCCTGAAATGTTGCGCACAAAGAGCCCTGTACATAAACCAGACACCAAAACACATACACACAGTCTTGCCCCACTTGACTACAAATGGTAAATAAACTTGGGGTCCAGACATCAAAGTGGTAGGCTATGGTGTTTGTGCATGCAAGGATAAGCAGCCAGGATAACAAAAAGCAAATCACTACACATACAAACAACTACAAATAACTCACAGCTATGCATACAAATCCTTCCTTTCAGGACTTGCTGAAGGACTTCCATGTAGAGGCCTCAAATTATCATTCATAAGGAAAATCTCTGTGAGAACAATTATTACGAAGACCCCCAGTCTCTGACAATGTCTCATGACCAAGCACTTGGTCAATACCATAATGAAAGTTGAAGCTTAAAGTCACAGCTGAAAATTGCTTTTTCTTTGAGTTGAGCGCCTGTCAGATCTGGGGTCAGGTTACTTTGCCATGCCGGCCAACAAAGGAAAGTGGAACAATACGGAGCAGCTCAAGCCCTGGCAGTGACTTCTGAAAGACTTGGTTCACTGAGGGCAGTACTTTCACCTCATTTAGGGTGAAATCCCCATGAATAATCTCTCAACATGAGAACCTAGCTAACCCAGAGTGGGTAGGATGATGTGTGCTCAGATGAATGCATGTGTGTGGGTCTTTCTTAATCACCCCACAGAGACCGACCATGGCCAAATCCACATTACTCCCTTTTTATTTAAAAATATAAATTCTGCTCCTGATCTACCTGCTATCTATACTACTCCGGTGTTTTAAAGCCCTGAAAACAGAGATGTTTGAAATGATTCTGGCTCGATTCTGGCGATTCTGGCTCAAGTTGTGTTTTAGTGAACCTCCATATGTGTTTCTGTTCAGGGGCCAACCCACAGAATGCTCCACTCTACCTGGCCTCCACTTCTTCTCATCAATGGTCCAAATCTCCTTGAGTCCAATGGCATAGGTCTGGTGCTTGGCCAAGTGACCACTTGGCCAAGCACTTGCTTACAACTTGCTTACAACTACATCATCAGGGGAGAGCACGAATTGCTATGAATTGGCTTTTATTGGCGTTAATTCAGTACGTCGTTTTTCATTCTCGTTGTCATTCAGGTCAACAAAATCTGACTCAAATGACTTACGGGGTGGTTTACTAAAAAAAAATTGTTAGCAGAAGCATCTCCCGTGTGACCTGCCCGCCTCTTCCTCTCATTTAAATGACCAGTAACAAAAGCCTTTGAAAATGATGACGCAATTACCAGCATTCACTTTCTGATTGATTCTCATCAGCCATGACTCAAGTATCAGCTTTGAAGGAACAGCTCTGTAAATACTGATTACTTATTACTTTACTTTTTTTCATTAATAGTTCAATAGTACACCAGAACACTGATGTCTAAGTTTGCATGTGCGCTATAGAAACAAAAGACAGACCCCATAATAATCCCCATCCTTTCTTTCTTTCAGAACTATCTTTATGCTTTGATGAGCAGGCTGCAACAAAACCCTGCATCTTTAAAGATACTATGAGCCATCCTCCCTAATCCTTTCTTCTTCCAACAGTTCCTCCTGCCATGAACTTGAGGCCTCTGATCAAAAGCTTTGTATGACTAGGGGTCATTGTTTTCAAAACCTCTCAAACCTATTCAAACGTTTATGTTGCCACTCATTTCGGAAGGTGAGAGAAGGAAAACATAGGATGAGAGGTTAGGGTGTCCATTTAATTCTGATTTAACATCAGAGTTTTAATAGTTGGCCAAGATGGAAGACAGGTGGTTGGGAGGAGAGGGTTCAAAAAGACAAGAAGCCAACAACAAAGGCTTCCCCCCAGTCTTCTGCACCACACCAAAAGCCGGCCTCCAAGCCATTGTCAACACTGATCTAAAAAGGCAAATCTGTGGCCCGAGTGTGTTTCCACTATCCTCGCTCAACACTTCCTCGAGAGATACAATTATTAAGCCCCAATCCCGACATGCTCAGCCTCCCTTTCAGTCTTTAATAACTGAGTGACCCTGAATAATAGTTTTTTCATCAACAGTCTCAAAGTTTCCTGTGGATGAAAAAAAAACTGTGTTTCTGCACATTTCAATTCAGCCAACCAGTAGTGGAGAGAAGCGAAATTAAAAAGCCATCTGCTTGCTCTCTGGAGGATTCATACTATGCCTTGGTGCTCTCCTTCATTCATATGTATAGACAAATCTACACAATACACACTGACACACACAAAAATCAAGATGACGCATGAGAATCATCACTCTCTGCACACATCCATTATTAAAGCCAAAAATGAGGGGCACTCTTGGGAAAAGGGCTTTTTAATCAGCATCAGAATCTATTGGTTATCCAGAGTGGAAGTGGAGGTGTTGAGGCATTACACTCTGTCATCATCTACTGGCTATTCTTCTCAGACCAACTATGTGATTTACATGGCAGATCTCATTTCAGCTTTCTTGAAAGTAGAGATGGCCAGGCTAAAGCGAGCAAATCCAAAACAATGGCTGTGACAGACTACAGGTAATGCACCGACTGTAAACCTACAAGCCAAATGCTTCCTGGGCCTCAGTCAGTATGTTTACATGACATTAGAAAAAAATGAATGAATTATCGTGTTAGTCCAACTACAACCATACATTTAAAATAATGTAAAATCACTACTGCATGTATTAAACAGAAATGAGAGAAGAGCTGGTACACTAAAGAACAAGACAACAGCAACAAAAACATGGCAAAAGTCTGGCCGGTACATTTTTTTAGACTGACAAGGAGAATCTCAACTTAAAGAGGTGAACGTTTATGAATGGTAGGAAGAGTCGGAATGGCAAGCTAATAACTAGCCCCAAGCTAAACCCAAAACTGCATAATACTAGCAAGCTGAAAGGGGGCATATTGCCGCCTAGCAAAGTGGAAGTGGACACATTTCAGCCAATAAATCGATTCCCCATTATTACTTGTGTGGTGGGACAAAGACAGTAGACAGTTGCAAGGTGTAGTTGAGCTACAACCATAGTGTGACATAATTGTGCAAGGAATTGTACTGAGTGACTCGATGGTCACCCTTTCTAATTTTCAGTTGAGGGACGGCACTAGTGCATGAGGTGGTACATGTCACAGCTGAGACCTTGGGAGAATAGATAGATCATTTACATAATATTAATTCCAGTGTAATTCCATTTCATCAAATGATTTCTCATTCAACTCAACAACTGTACTGATTGAAATGCAACAATCCCACTTCTATGGCAGTTCTTGCAATCAGTAAGATTCACACTCTGCTGACGTAAAACTAGAGCTCCCAGGAAATGTTGATGTAAAAGAAAGACAACATTAAAAATTCATTGAGCAGCTGCTGACTTTTCTGAAATTTAATAACTTGCTCTATATGCCTACAGAAAGCAAAACTGGAATGGAAGGACCAAAAAACACCAAACCAAACATTTTATTATATCGCAGATATATTGCAGTTTGGCCTAGAAAGGGATATAAAATGTCCACTTATCAAAATAAGCATATATTATTTGTTCCGGAAAAAACTAAAATAAAAGATATTAAAATATGTCTAATAAAATTCCGATATCTACATTTACATGCTACTTTGAAAATATGCTATGGTAAAAATGACTTTAAATAAACATGTTTTTCCCAGTGTAAATACATCCCAACAACCGTCTTCATTAATTGGACTACTTACACAGAATTAGTCTAAACGGCAATTACTATTCTGAGTTGGGTTTAATTTGTAGCACTTAATCAAATATGAGATGGTTTATGCGCGTGCATAACCTGTAATTTGTGAGGGTGCATTCTGTCCACTTGAATCGGGGTTTGAAACGCAATGTCTGAATAACACAGGATTTTAGGCCAAATAAAGCTCAAGTTAATTGATGATGCTGTCATGAAACATATGCCTGGTGACATTAAGAAATTACAGGCAGTAGATGAGGCAGGAGACTGGCCGTGACATCAAACGCTTGTGTAACTTCAGTGTGTGGAGTTCATTATCAGAAGGGCTGTCTCCTAACAAGCACAGATGAAGTCCAGTAGCATTTAGTTCAGTCTACTGTCGAGGAGGCTCCCTCCCTCAATCCTTTATTTCCTGTCTAACCAGACACCCATCTTCTAAAAAAACACAATGGAGGAGGAGGTGTGAGGGCGTTTGGCAACAACACTGAAGAGGAGGAAAAAGACAAAAAGTAGGAATAGGAGGTTCAAGTAGGGGAGAAGAGGGGAAAAAGAGAGAAATCGCCTTTCAATTCCTGCCATTGTCTAGATGTAAATTGGAGCTGATCAGGATTCCGCCAGCATCGTAACCAGCAAGTTCAATCTGCACAGACTGAACAGAGAAAGAGCGAGTCATACTGAGGGACAGAAAGAGGCATACATTGGACACAACAGCATAGTCAAAAGTGACTCTCATACACAAAGACATGCAAAACAAAAAAGCTCACAGGGGACAAAGGAAGAGATTTGGCTCGAGTGGGAGCAACAAACGCACCACTTTAGAACCAAAACATCAATGAAACGAAGATGAGGGTGGTGAATGTACTCTGAAACAAGAGCTCAAACATGACACATCGTTTCAATACATCAGATTTGTTAAGCTCAAATAGTCATGGGCTGGCTATTTGACATTTATATTAGGATCAGCAAATAATCATAATCATACGCTCATTATTGTAACAGTGATTATCATTAAACAATGGTGAGAAATGTCACCATAATGCTGTGTCGTTGTCTCAGTCGGAAAAGAACATGGATTTGTGCCTGATCCTCACTCTAGGATCGAGGATCAAGGGTTTCTCAGAGGGTGTGTGCGTCTGACCCTGATTCAACCCTTCAACCCACACTCCCTTTGCCCTCAGGTAATGGCTAACTGCAGGCTGAGCTGTTGCCTTTCACTCTTCCCTTGCTTTGCTGGAAAGAGATGCCCGAGGGCTAAATAGACCTGCAGCAGCCTGAACTCTGACTGGACAAGAATGAGGCCAACAGGTGAAAAAGGAACCCCAGTGGGAAATATGTAACCAAGGCCTGATCAAGATCAATTGTGAGTATGGCAGAGAGGACAGAGTGGATATTATCAGTGCAATGATGCCACAACATTTACATGTCCTATTTTCTTTTTATGGTTTCTTCATAAAATGTCTTCTTTTATGTATGTTTAACTACTATGATTCCCCACACAAACATTGGCTCTCTCTTTTCTGGAAAGGAAAAGGCTACATTGATCACTTTTGTCCAAACGTCACAAAGTTTGGCTTTAGCAACTTTGTGTTTTAAGAATCTTTCACTAAAATTCCAATATTTGAATCCGAGTTAGTAAATCAAACTCTGCAAATTGTGTTTCTTTATGTGATAAACATCATGTTGCAATAACATTGTACATAATCTCAATCTCAACAAAGATGCCATAACACTTACTCTGTACACTGGATTGCCTTAGTTTCTGCTTAACATTCAACAGAACTCCCGGAGTGTGATACAGCTAATATATTTGTTTTACTCACAGAAAACACTGCAGTGAACTTCTAACCAGGTAGGAGTTTGCCACATTGAGCACAGACTAAAAAAAAAAAAAAAACAAGATTTAACTATGATGCTTCATCTACACAGGCCATGTAAGACAGTGCAGATCTAAACTCTCTACATTCAACACCTTCATCCATCCTACTCATAGATTTCCCTAACAGCCCTCTCAAACATGTCTGCTTCAAGTGCTCTTCCAGGGCCTCTGCCCACTTATAGTACAGAGGGGAAAATGATCTCTCCCACATCCATGTTTTGTAGCTGTGGTTATAGTTATGTTATTCTAATGGTCACAAGAGGATTAGGGGGTATTTCAAAATAGCTGACAAGGTTGTATGATATTATCAACATAGTGTCTGTGTAATGTAGTACAAGGGGCTTCAGACTGACTTGGACATACCCTCTGGTAACAGCCCAAAAGCTGTGACAGAACTTGTTCCCTTAGGCCAGACGTCTGAGGCACTTTATTTCTGCTGGAAAATGCTGCAAGCTGCCTCATGGCACTCTTCATGTCTGCTCCACTTTTTTTTGTGGGGCAGTTCTAGCACAGGGAATGGGGTAAGTAAAAGACAAGAAAGAGACAATGCTTTAAATCATTTTTGATCAGTGAGATGATACACCGTAGACTTAAACCCGTACTTTTGACTGCAGTGTTTTGGTAATAAGTAGCTTTAATGGGGTTGTGTCTATGTAAAGAGCAGAGGTGAGTGCTCTTAGACAGCAAGGGAAAGAGGTAATTGACCGAACACACAGAAGAATGAAAACATTGCCCCTCTTGGTGTATGATCATTTTTTTGTGCTATTTTCTCACCTCATTATTGTATTCTAAACTTTCAATTCCCCTGCTGTGTGATTTACACTGCCTCTAACTTAAGCCACACTCGTACTTTCTTTTATTTCTGTTTACCTTTTCTTTTCCCTCTCCCATCTCTGTCTGTTGCTAACTCTATTTAATCATGGACTTCTTCCTTTTTTTGTTACATTACCAGTCACACTTTCTCTAATGCAGACCTATTTCTTCTCTTTATTGTTGCTCTCTATTCTTGAAATTGCAAAGAAAACATATCTACACTTTACATAACCCCCCAAAAAAACAAAAACGTGCAGAAGACACTGCATATTTGATAATGCATGAGCTGCAGGTTTTTAAATTTGAAATGAAATGAGCTATCCTACGCATGTATTGTATCTCATTGTGCTGTGCAGAGCCTCAACACAGGTCTTTGATTTTCCATCTCTGTGTTAGCCCCCGATCTACTGCACAATTTTTTCTTTTGCTTTGAAAGGCTGCCATGTTTGTTCTGTTATTCAGTTATTTATCACTTTTTGATACAATACGCATCAAAAGTACATACTACTGTAACAGATAATAGTCATATAACAAGTATTGCAACTTATTACTTTTGATACCATATAATAAGTAGAGTAATATTATTACTTTTTTAAAGGAGTAATATGTAAGAAGTAACGCATTGCACTTGTTGCAACACATGTCCAACACTGTTTCTAAGTTGTAGTCACATTTTTGCTACAAGCTGGCAGCTGGCTTTTTGTTGTTAATAAATAGAGAAATGGTTGGAGTAGTAATGCAGAACTTCCAGAAGCCCAAATCCCCTTGCGACACCGTCTCTTGCCTGTATATGCAGATTAGTACGGATTTCTGTGACTTTGGAGACATGATCATTGTTGAAAGCAATAACAATGCAAAGGGCTAGGTCAGATACAGGGACACATACCACATTATGTTTATTTCTCAGTCTGATGGAGAGGCGGTGGTGTCTGTGTCTACTTATGTGTGTGATTGTGTGTGTGTGTGTGTGTGTGTGTGTGTGTGTGTGTGTGTGTGTACAGACACACACTCAAGCTAGTGAGACATCCTGAGCCAGATATCTGTTTGCCTCTGAAAGCCATCACGTCCTTGCCATTGTTGGCTAAAACAACAGGGGCAGGCCGAGCGCCTCCCTCCAGTTAGAGAGATCTGTCAGCCTGGAGGGCGAGTGCAGAGAGGGAGAAAATGAGGGGAAAATTCCTGAGAGGTTTCATCTGTCAGTCCATCTGAAGTGGTTTGTCAGAAGGCACACATTTCCAAAATTCCATAATCATATAAAACAAAGGAAAGTCCAAAGTACTGATATCTCTTATTGATTTACCACAATCATAGATTAATATCCTTAAAATACAGAAGATTTTAAGTAGATGTGAAGATCGTAAATGGAAAAATCTGATTTATTACAATTTGGATCTTTAACATACAAGGACAAGTACCACCATTATCCTTTGACAAAAATTGGTTACAGTCCACTTCCATAAGTTCCCAAGCAAGTTGAGTGAGAGACGCAGAGGGAGGCATATGGAATGCTGGTGACAGGTCTGCACAAACTGCACCTGGTTGTTAATACTATGACAGCTTTACAGGACAAGGGATTCCAGTCTAATTACAGGTGGAACTAGTGAACTGTAAGATGGGAACACTGGGAGGAGGAACATGATGACTGTGAGATTAAAGAAAAGTAAGGCCGGGAACAGCGAATCAGGTGGGCAACAAAAAGAGTAAAGCATTACACATGTGGTAAAGAGTGCACACATAAAACCCAAAATGACATGTCATATATCAGACCTGCATGCCTGAACGATGCATCAGAGAAAGCCAACCAAAACAAGTCCACATACACGCACACACACACACACACACACAAATGACAGAAAGACACATATGCAGATCACAATCGGAAAGAAAAGTATGACTGAAGATGACAAGTGAAAACTGGGAAAAAATGCAACATGTAATGGCAAACACAGACGGAAACATGATGGACAAATCACAAGGGAGAAGGGGTTGTTCATCCCTGCTTCACTGTGACAACTCATTGACAGAGAGATGGATGATGAGGGGAGAAAGGAAGTACCAGAGACTGGTTTGTTGTACCACAGGCAAAATAGCACAGCAAAAGACAGAAAAGCCCATGATGTGTCTGTGAACCCGAGACCTCCAACTGTTAAGTCTCCACTACTTCCTGTATGCGCAGCATTGTAATGCAAATCGTATTGAATCAGGCACACGTAAGATCAGATTCAATGTACAGGGGAGGATACTCGATATAGTGTATTTGGTTTGTTAAGACAATAAGTAGAATTGCTGTTAGATATCATCAAGCGCATGCTCATAACCCTGTACAGAGTGCTCACTGCAGCCCAGTTTGACAACAGTGGGATGAACTGAAACTGACTGTCCTTATCAATGTTCAATACCAGTTGCTGAATGAAAGAAATATCCACTCCACTTCCGTAGTCGGTGTGAAGTTTTACCTGAAGATCTGAAACAATTAAACCAGCATTACACGATTAGTCTTATATTCAAATATATGGATAACGATAATGTGTAACAGGTGCATACCACACAGGGAACATGATGCATCAATTTACCAGCCAACATTCAATATAGTAGGTGACAGAATGTTATCAACCTCGTTTTTTTATCCAATTGTGTAAATAATCTTGATTTATACTACAGACATAACTTACAGCTCTACAGAAAAGAAGACTCTTCTTCACTTGTTTCCTAGTGATGTGAGCTGCTCTGGAGTGACAACAGAGCTAACCTAAATACAACTCACATCAGGGCTTCTGCTAACCCCCCGGGTGTCCACCAGAAGCCTTTCCTCTAAACCTGATGTTTTTGGCATATTGACAATAAGCAGTCACACTTGCCACAGCAGCTGCCCTGCTTCGGAAATGCAGTCTTGGAGCAGGAATTTTGTCACAGATCCAGATTCCCAGAGGGAACCCTGATCTCATGCAGGCTGGTCCTCTGTGTCCTTTATGTCTGGGACAGAGGAGAGAGGTTTTACAGGTCACTGTACACCCAAGTCCCTGCCCAGAGCCTCCCACAGCAACTTCCCCGCTCCAAAGAAGATGAAGTAAAGGCAGGCTTAACTGGGACTTGACAGCAGCCTACTCTACATCCTCTTTAAAACAACATCTCTGCAATCAAAGTACTCACCAAGTGACCAGATGCATTTCACCTATGAAATAAATACTGGCGCAAATTGTATCTTTGACTGACTTTGAATGGCTGCAGGTGAGTTGTTGGAGACCTTGTGTGAAGCAATTTAAGATATGCTCCTGCCGATGGCTACGTTCTGCATGAATTTTCAAATGAGGAGCATTAAGTTATTTCAAATGTTGCCTTGGGGTAGTAAGCTAAGAAGTACAGGAAAGTTTGGAGTTTTTCCAAAGACAGTGTGCAAGCTTTACAAATCAAGGGAATAAGTTATACGATACTACTTATATTCTTCTTATACTTATTTTGCATTTATGGACTAATACAGAATTGTGTGAGAGTCTCAAGGCAGCACCAACTTGATTGTTACTATGTCAAATGGTCAAATTCTGTGACCATTAGCATTTGGATTGATGGAACTGAAAGTTGGTCTTATATATTAGCGAGCTGTCAACATGTGTATGTAATCCAAACTTAATGCTGGCCCAGGACTTTTGCACAGTACAAATGTAGTTGTCCATTTCATACAATATACATTATGTCTTACTCGGGGGATGTTAACATCTGAAGAAACAGACATGTCTTTACATGTGGGTGTCATGTCATCTTATCAATATCATCATAGATTTGTATCAGCATAACAAAGATACACTCCTGGTTCACACTGGGTTACGAGTCAAGGTGAACGGACCGTGGTTAAGTGGTCTGGTCCTCCCTTGCCTGCTTCCATCTTTCATGACTTTTTCATTTTGGAGTCCTTTATTGCTATGCCAAGCAGGTTCTCTGCTCCTGCATTTTTAATTAAAATCTAAAAAAGTGCAATAACTCTGAAGACTCTGCCAGCAGGCAAACCGGTCCATTGGTCCTGGTTCCTCCCTTCAAGCCTTTGTTACCTATTTTAATCATAACCTTCCATCAAGCCATTCTGTTTGTCCTATTCTCTTCACTCCACTGCATAAATACTTTGAAATAAACCACACTGGGTCCAGAGATTAAGTAAGGGAGCACAATTGTAGAATAGCTCTACACCAAGTGATTGAACCTTAACTCTTAGACTTTCCCTTAATCCAATGCAAGGTCCCCGGGAAAAGTCCAATCTTCAAAGTAAGTCTTCTTGACTTCCCATGACTCCCTGAAGACAAAACCGGACTGGATAAATACCCCAGTGCTGCAGTTCAGTCACCTGGGTGTGACTGGAGAGTGTTTTCACACACTTTCCAGAGGCACAAGAAAAAAATCTCCATCTTCCTTTTGGAATTACCCACAGGCCTTTTTACATACAGGGAAGTCATGTTTCACTACATTGATGTTCTAGTCAGTCTCTAGGGTTTCTAGGTAAGATTAAAACACATGAGCAGGTGGTAGTAAAGCATGATATCTAAATTATAAGGCACAAAACGTAGTCTACAGTATTTCCTTTATAGTGTTTTAGAGCAGAGTTGGCCTCCACTGAACTGTGAGGCAATTTTGTAGTCAGCTTTTATAAATAAAGTTAACCTTAAAAGAAATCAAGCGGAGGTGCAAAATCAGGTAACATAACATATATAATTCATGAGAATGGCCTCTGTATAGACCCCTGACCCCTAGTTGTTTTCCCCCTCCTTCTTTTTGCTCCATTCTATCATTTCTTCTCACAATTCTAAGAAGGTGGGGAGGGAGGAGACAGTCAGGTAGGAGCTTGCATAGGTTAGGTATTCCAGTCGATTACGGGCCTCCTCCTTGCACAAACAGTGGGAAAAAATCTCAAGAGTTTTCTACAAGGCCAGGGCTCACTTGGAGGGGGGGGGGGGGGGGTTCAAACAGTCAACCCACATCCCACCCACCCCGAGGAGCATTCCCCATCATTAAGCAAGACCACCTGCTGGCAAATCGAGACCCCCATCATGTTCTCAGCAAGCCTGACTAACCCCATTACCAGTGCACCTCTGGACTGCTGTACACACAGATCATAAAGAGTTGGTGGTATGTTGAGCAATAAATGCTGCTCATTAACATACCTCAAAGATTTCTGATAGTCCAACAAGTGAGGCACAATGGCTGCCCTCAGCATTGCATCTTGAAATGGACAAAAGAAAATATGTTTGATGCAGCTGTTGCACTGATTTCTGACCAGCTCAGCTCAAAAGAGACAGATTTAAAAAAGAAAGGAGAGGAGGAGATCAAGATGGAGGGAAGAAACAGCTCTTTGTTACTGTTTTTCATCAAGGCCTTGAGGGAAAGACTCTGGCATCAAGTCATCAAGAGCTGAAACAAATGCAGCTGATAAGATCTTCCCCTGTATGCTCAACACTTCTCCATCAAGAGGGCTTCCTCTTCCAAACCCCAAACACCTTAGTCTACTCTCTTTTTTTCCATGTTCACTGCAGAAAAAAGAAAACAGACAGCACTGTACATGCACTCGTCTAGTCTGTTTACAAAATCTGGAGAACAAGGCATCCTATTGTGATTTGAATTATCCCTTTCATCTACTTTCAAAAATCCACAGCTTCATTTTTGTTTCCAAAGATTATGCGACTGATTCTGTCTGACAAACGTACTGTATGTGTCAACTCTCAGCACAGCAAAACCAACGCCAGTTACATTTTTCCCAGCAAAAGCTGGAGGACCATACAAACACATTCAGTGCCAAAGGTCAGCTGCTTTTCTGTCCTGGAAAGATGGCGTTCTGGGAGCCCGAAAACACTATTTTTGGAACATGGGTCCCAGAGAATGAAAATATCAACATGTCACATGTATGCAATCAATACTCCACTATGGGAAAAATATGATATCATAGCCCCATCTCCCTTTTGCTCTTGCACTGGCTGTCTTTGTCGTTACTGGCAAGGTACCGGAACCCCATTGCCCCCTGGGCACAGATAAATGCTGTCCACTGCCCCTGCGCCGTTTGTGTGTGTTCACTACTGGTGTGTAAAAAAGGATGGATTAAATGCAGAAGTCAAATTCACTAATTCACATAATTCTAATACTATTGCTTTTTCAACCCGAAACACCAGTGAGGGAGTCAGTAAGCATAGATAAGGCATAAGGAAACAGGAAGTGGGCCATTCATTTTCACAATAAATATGGCATATGACATTTTATGGACTGTTGAGCACCACGGTCTATCATCTGCGGCCTCATGAGTGGCCCTGAAGTGCCACTGCACAGCCCGAAGAGTACAAGCGTAGAAAGCCCCAATCTTAACTCAAACAAATATTCCACAGCAAACACAAAATCCATCACAGCATACGTTCCGACATGCAAAACAAAACATCCTTGTTTTTTTCTTCGTTCAACATCACTCATCTAATTTTCTTCAGTTCTGGGTCCTTCTCAAAGCTCTCAATGGCAAGGAGCTCACACAAAGCCTTTCTTCTTCCACCTCAGACAATGTACCTCCCCACCAAGCTCTTTGCCAGGCATTCCTGAGTCTATCCCAGCTATCGAAAATGTCAAGAATGAGGAGAAAGCAGAGGAGGATACAATGAGAACAGCGGCAGGTAGAGTCTTGTTCTGTTGCACTGACATCCCACAGTCGCCGGGGGTAGTGGTTGCATAGAACGGATGGGATAGGACTTGACTCTCTTAATTAAAACTCTGCATGGGAACAAGCCTTAAAGCTCAGGCATGGCAGCTAATAATCAGTGCAGATGTCAATCCCCACACCCCCAACAAATACAGATTTTGTTGTGGGATCTACACCTGACAATTGTCGCATGGTCATAAGGAAATGTGCAACATTTTCACAAACCTTTAAGCTACAGCTCTGTCTAACTTTTCGCCGATGACTTCTTGAAACATTTCCTAACGGCTACTCCTTCAACTGCAAGGTGATATGAGAAAATCAGGTTATGAGAAGTAAATCCTCTTCAAATACAAAGCCCTGAAACAAAAAGGGCACATTCTAGACACTTTATCAGGGCCAAGAAACTCCCTTTTCCACAAGAAGAGTCTAAAAAGAAGAAAAGGGGCCTGAATGAAAAGGTTAGCAGAGCAGTGTTTCGTGCCCGGACAGACAAACAGAAGAAGTTTTATGTGTGTGCCAAATGCAACTTAACACTGCAAACAAGCGCCATCCATTGGAACATCCTGCCACCCAGAACTATTCCAAGGAATGTACCCAGAATATAGACCCGGCAACTCTGAAAGCATACCGCATGGTGATTCGTGCTCCAATTCATTTCCCCTGGTGCTCCCAGCCAATCTTAAGTGTTGGATCCGAACTTTGAACAGCTGCCAACATTGTCAAGCACCAGTAAAAAGTGAGACAGCAGTGAGCTCTCTGCTCTCTGCTTGCTGACATAGGGGCACAGGCCGGTGCAGTCTCACCGTCATGGTGGATGCTGAGATTTATTAGTCATGGCTGCATGGTTTGCCTCATAAGAGCCTGACAAATTCCTTTACAATCAAAAATTAACTCAGGAGAATATATTATTCATGCTGGAGTAATAGCAAGGAAATCAATAGACAAAGCAAACATAATCTCATCTCCACGTTTTGTTTTTTAAACTGATAAAACTTTGAAAAAAAAGTGAGTCTGTGTGTTACATACTGTAAATGTGAGTGAGAAGACGTTTCAACTATGACTTAATGAAAAGGCCCAGCTATGGGGTGCAAAGGTTGGGAATCATCGCTTAACCACTCAACCAGTCCTGACGGTGTTTATCAGGCACCTCAAGGCTTTGCTGGGAAAAAGCTGGAGCCTCACCATGGCAACAAAGCTCCTAAAATGACTCAGGTGTCCTGGTTTCATATGGTTCTGGGAAACTTTGACGCTGTGTGCCTAAGGCTATGTAATTTCAGCAGCCACCAGTGTATGAAATCGTTGCCTCTAAAAGTAGGTTTTAACTACTGTGAGTCTTCAAACTGCAGCATTAACCATATAAATATAACACAAATAAGGATATGTAAGCCCTGATAAGCTTACACGTTAGCTTTCATACATGGTTATCCTTCCAACACTATAATCATGCATGCCCCAACTCATATAGAACGGGATTTCTGACTTATTCCATTTACAATACACAGGTTCCTTACCTTCTACACAGTGCTCCACGTCCTCCAGGTTGCGCAGGGTAATCCTCATCAGGCTTGAGTTGAGCATAAGTTCGTTCTTGTGTTCTGGTCCCATGAACTCCGGGGCAGTGTTGAGAAAGAATATGCGAGTGTCACCTGTGGCCACCTGGTTGTCGCAGATACTCGGGTTGCCAAAGCCGCCGATCATCAACTTGTTTCCACCGTCCAGGAGGATTTCACGATTAACATTGGTCTTGCCTTTCATGTAGCGCCACACCCTTACCTATAAATGAACAAAAAGGCAGAGAATACTGTACTTAGCACTGTGTTAAAACTGAGAGGATATTTTCAGTCATAGGTACACGTACACAGAGCTGCTTTGGGAAATCTGAACCAGAGTATACGACAAATGTCATTTACACATGCAAAAGAAATATCCAGTGACATTGTGGGCAATAACAGTAATTCTTAAGAGTTTCTTTCACACAATAAACGTCTAAATCCCTGGAACTAAACCTAAACACTCAATGTACATCACAGGTTGTGCAGCAGAGACTATGCACAGTCACGAGTTGCCTCTTCCGCTTCCAACTTAGCTGTTTTGTCTCATTTCAGCACTTGTGGTGGTGGTTTCTGTTTCCACTGTGAGAGCTGTGTACCTTTAATCTACTCATTCATTCACCAGGAGACAGGAAGCCAGTGGGAAACTAGTTTACTTTGACAGATTATAGAGTGGCGTACCACAAGTCCATGATTGTGCAAACGTTAGTTTCTCAATGAACCGATGTGGAATGAGGGCAGGATGGAGACGCTTTCTAAAAATGTGTCTAATTTGTGGGACAGCAGATGTTTATTTCTCCAGCATGTGCTGTTGTTTTATCCATCAACTTAAGGGATACATGTGTTTCCTGTGACATATGCAGAGATTGTGGATTAACAGTTTCAGGTCTATAATGTACTGGTGCCATCCTAGTGACTAACGGCAGTGCAATGCTCACCTGCACATCTTTATTGTTTGCAGTACCTGTCAGTGCTCTCTGTTGAGAGACATTGTGTCTTATAATGTCTGAAATAAAACACCATGAATATTGTTCTGGGTGATTTAAATATTTATTTAGAACATTGTGGAGATATTTTACAGAAACCTGTCCAAGTGCTTATTAGGTCAAATATCTAAATCAGCCAATTATATGGCACATGCATTTGGGCATGGCCAAGATGGCCATGAAGATTTTGGTGATTTCAATCATGGCATAGTTGCTGGTCTGGGTATTTCAGGAACTACTGAGATTGAGCACAACCATTTGTAGGGTTCACAGAGTCCAAAAAAGAGAAAATATGCAGTGAGCGGCAGTTCTCTGGGCAAAAATGACTTGTTGATACTAGAGGTGAAAGGAGAACGGGCAGACTGTAACTCAAATAAACACTTACAGTCAAGGTATGGCAATGGCCATGTTACACAGCCTGCCAACACAGCAGCCACTTTAATACACACAAATAACACACAAAAGAAGTGGCTGGGGAGAGTATTATGACCACCATGGGCATCTCTGTTACAGCCACAAAACATAAACTACTCTAAGCCCTTAAAGGACTCTTAACTTATTTCATTAACAGTCACTGGCAAATGAAAAGTTGCATAATTTCACCATTTATGTCTACAAGTCAAGAGAGAACTACAGCCAGGGTCCAGAGAGAGGGACCAGTTTCCTGCTGCAACATGTTTGGGATGATTACATGCTCGGTTAGCCCTCCCCTAGCTGTGTAATTGGTAAGTGGAAATAAAAAATAAAAAAACACATCATCCATCTATTTCTGAAAGCAGAGTGGATTCACTCTCAGTGTCCATGTAACCGCTGCCAAACGCTTCTGGATGAATGAGTTTGTAAAAATGTTTTTTCAGACAAGCTGATTGTGTGGAAGCTTTTGAGTAGAGTAGACAATACTACTAACAAAACTAGGTGACAATAGCTCCCCTCGGATGCACGAGAGTAGATGCGTTTAAATGGGAAAAGTGCACGTTTAACTTGTTTTCGAGTAAGAAGAAGCAGGTGTCCTATCTACGCGTTGGAGCAACGCGCTCCTGCGCGTGGTTCACTTGGAAACACTTACCTTGCAGGAGTAGGTATTGTGCACCGGGTCCATGTTGACGATTTCGTCCACGGTGCCGGTCAGGACGATATTAGCCTCCTCTTCTCTGTCCTCCAACTCTCTCTCCGGGCAACTAGCGGAGCAGCGCTGCAGCAGAGCCACGAGCAGCCCCGCCAGCAGGAGCAGCGCTGTCCGGCCGGCCCGGACTGTCCGATGGGAACCCATGACCACAAAAAGTAAACTTTCCTACAATTAAATCTTCACAAACTCCACACTCTTTCCGAATATATATATATCTATATTTCGGGTTTTTTTGCACCTTCCCACAACTTCCCTACTAACGACCAGTGCCTCTTTCACTCTGCTGCCCTGTTCCCTGCATCCGCAACCCGGGTTGAAAATCCCTCTCTGCCGCCGCCGCCGGCTTGGAGACCAGGAGGGACGAGTGGAAGGAGGAGGAGGAGGAGGAAGGAGGAGGAGTAGGAGGAAGGGAGCTCTCTCTGCAGGAATGCAACTGCACGTCTCTCTCCCCCTCTCTTGTCCCCTCTCACACACGCACACACTCACGCTCCAGGATTTGCATGCAATCTGAATTGCTGATCCCACAAGTGAGTGCGAGGTGGGTGGTGGTGGTGGTGGTGGTGTAGGTGCTGTTTGTCTGTCGAGTGTCTGTCCGACGACGCCCCCAGTCGGACACACAGTGTCCCTACTTTTCCTCCAGTCATCATCAGTAGCAGCAGCAGCCCCCAGACCCTGAAACAAACAGGGATTAACTTCAGCTATTCTTCCCAAATAACATGAATAAAAATGATCCAGTTCCCAACATATATCTTCTGACAATGGCAATTCACATGTTCATACAATCATACAATAGTATGCACACGTTTGTTCAGTGCAAGTGTGTTGCTGTTGTTTTGTCAGCTTGAAAAAGTGGGTCCAATTTAAACAATTCAGAAACACAGCCATGCACCCTGACCCACTCACTTCTACTCAATATATAATATCAATATTTATATTAAATGTAAAGGAGTTGGGCTTGAGAAGGTCGCTGGTTCAACAGGCCAAGGGCTGGGGTGCCCCTGAGGAAGACATCCAATTCTCTATTGCTCCCGGTGCTGCTCACTGCTCCTGTGCCCAGCTTGTGTGTGTGCTACTGGTGTGTAATAAGGATGGGTTAAATGCAGAGGATGCATTCACTATCACTATTTGGTGTGTGTGCAAAAGAATGAATACATCGATTCAAATTATGCCTTTAAAAAACACCAAAAAGCTACTTTCTAGATTCTATCTTTTTTTTTATCTTCCGAATCTTTGTGCACCAGATAGTCTGACACAGCAGTGAGGAATGACTTGTTAGATATAGGTTCTCCTTGGGTTTTGTTTTCTAATCCTGATAGGGTTCTAAGATTTAGATCATTTTGGCTACAATTGCATGGAAGACAGGAAGTAGCATGTCAATGTTTACAGCTTGTTTCACTGCCCTCTAAATATGTATGCATCTTAAAATCAGTATTGAATTTGAGACAGTATAAAAACTGCACTTTATATATACAGTACTGTATATAGGAACCTCATTTGGATCCAAGCTAACATAACTTTCACAAACAAGACTTTTAATTTCTCTGTGACAATATTTACAGGGGGACAGCACTATTGTCTCAAGCAGCTACACAATGTATACTCTGGTTCACAGCTGCAATCTTTCCTTTGGTGTACTCTGCACAAAGGTTTGGAAAGTGCAGGCTGTAAAATGTGCTGTTGCTGCCGGCAACAACAGCACATGGGATTGAACATCCATGTAAAACGGAATGCTTCAGCTGAATAGGCGGATGCTACTGTCACGCTATATACCATTAAAGATGCCCCCGTATATCATAAAATTTCCCATGTTTAAATCTGTAAATGTTACCATATGCCTATTTTGTTACAGGTCCTATTTAAAAACAGACAGTACGTAAATTTCCGCTCCTCAAAAGCTGTAATTTTAACTACCCGTCTATTCCTGGGAAAATGACAGGCTTGGTTACGCACAGTTGCTAGAGAGGATATTTGCAGAAATTTGCTCAAGTAGGCCTCAGCTATGACAGCTGAGGTAACCCAAATAGACAACTGTCTTTTTGATTAAAAGGAGAAATTGTCAGTGTGTCTAACACTGCTGTATATAGATGAAGTGAGGACCATATTTTGTTAAGGGAGAAAAACACTTTGTACTCTGAGTAACACTATTAATTAATAAATGGTCTAATTTGTGGGATGTACAGCCTGGGGCTGCTCCAAAGACACAAAGTACAAATGACAAACTGATTCTGTGATTTTAAAGAACATTTTCACTTGGTTTCATACCTGAATGAGCTATTATTATATAGTGGTAATAATTGCTTATAACCACAAATTAAAAAACATTGTAGTGTAGTATTATGAATTATTCTTAATGTAGCTGTATATTGATATCACTGCGAGAAACACTGCAATTACTTGTAAATGAAACACATTTTAACAAACAGCATTAGGTGTTTGTTTTGTCTTTTATTTAAAAATACGCATTTAATGGAAATTCATTCTGCAGAGACTGAATAATAAAAATAGAACCGAACATCGCCACAACTCCTTCACCTCACGCTGCCTGCAGAAATCATATTACATCCTCAAAGATTCGTTCCATCCTCCCCATCACCTTTTTGAATAGTTGCCCTCTGGCAAAAGATACAGACCCATTAAAACACACACCACATGATTCCTGAACAGTTTTTACCCCAGAGACATAATTACACTGAACAATGAACTCAAAAACCTCTCAACATGAGACAATACAGCACCTTCATGGTTTTACTACAGTGGTATTGTGAGGTTATTTTAAAGTGAAATGGACATTTTTAACCTAATTACCTGTCTCAAATGCATATGCTGGTGCTAATTGAATGACTGTGGGGTTAAATTAAATACCCTGACAGTGCACCTGAATTCGGTTGTATTTTCTTGGAATGACAATGAAGTCGCTAATCTCTAATGTTTTTCCTGGTTACGTGAAATTGTTAGTGTTTGTAGCTCATTTTAGACACGCACTGAAAACAGCTTGTTGTGTTTAATGTGAAAGGTGTCATTAAACACAACAAACCAAAAGGCAACTCAACTTTGCCGTTTCCTGCCTCAACTTTAGCATTTGTTTTAGTTTTCTATTTCAGAAATGTGGCTCAGTCCAACCACTGTTTTCAGACAACTGTTTTACAAAAAAGAAAAGAGGACGTTTCCTGTAAACCAAGTCTCTAGCCTCAGACACATTTAGCAGCTAGTAGGTGAGCTAGCATCTTAAGAATGTATTTTTAAGACATTAATGGAGACCACAACAGAGCTAAAAGTAGAATGAATGTTTGACTTACTGTAAATGTATCAGGTGACTGACACTTTGTTGTAGCTTGTTGGCATGTACACTTAGGCTAATTAAGAAGGGTTTTCAGGTGTGTTTCATTAGGTAAGGCACAGGTGTTACTGATAACACTAACGATGCCTCTGTCAGGACAGTGTAACAGTAGTGAGTCAGCATTCTCCCTGAACTTCAGGAAGCTGGACAGAGCACAGCCATCATTAATATGATTATTTATGCCCGTGCCTTTCCTACTGTGACTCGTCAAAATGTCTGCCATAAAATGCTTCTCTTACAGCAGTAATAAAACAGTAATAAAAAGCATAAAAAGCTTGAGATGGATAAAGGCTGTCATTTGAGTGAATGTGAACCTTAAAAAAACACACACACACACTCACCCAAGACAAAGGTAGCCAATAAATATGTGTGTAACATGCAAACGTGCCGGGGCAGGGATGTGTTTATCAGCTATGTGTCTGTGTGGACATAGATCAACACAATGGGATCATTTCTCATAATGTGAAAAGCACCAAATACCACAAAAAACCCCAAAACTACACAAGCATTGACAAGTGTGACCGTGAAAGAAGAGATTTCACTGGCTTGTTTCATGAATCAAAGTGTAGACAGATGCAAAATACACCTGGAGATAGGGAGGAGCTGGGGAGCAGAGACACCAGCCTCCAATTCCTCAGACATGCACACCATGTATTGGAAAGGTTTGTATATTACTTTGCTTGGCTTTCTTTCCCCCCAAGTCTAGTCATATATGTCAGTAATATGCCTTTAAAAAACAGTCAGATGGGCTATTTAGTTGCAAATCCATATCTGTGTAGTCTGGCAACCTTTTTACAGACTGAGCAAAACCTCTTGATGCATACATTTGAAAAAGTCAAATATCACCATTGGAAAAAGCAACTTGACAATATACAATATTAGAATAATTGTTCTATTAATGGTCTTCTTACTGCTTTATTATTGTATGTGTATGTGCGTTTGTGTTGGAACCCATAGCAGCCGGGAAAACGTTGAGTCTGTATTAATCTGCATGTCATTGGAAAGGATGAAGTGTAACCTGAGAGGCAACATTTGCAGGCAAATTATATGCGGAACCTGGGGACTGTATATTTCACAGGGATGCAGCTGCCTTGCTGTACCCCTGTGTATCACTGCATCATGGACCGTCTGAGAATCACTGTGCAGTATTAAAATCCAATTGAACTTTTGACTCTTTGTGTTTGAATCACGTGGTATAACTTCACAACGCATAAATAATGCATCGCTCGTGCTGAAATTATTCAGCATCTTGCTATTATATATTTTTTTTTTCTGTAATCCTGATGATAGTATCTGTTTGTTATGCAATGTTTTACATTGCTCTTAAAGATAATGAGCAGACACACTACCCTCGGCATTGCGCGCACACAGTGAGACATTCCATGGGTTATCAAATGAGGCTGCTGTAGCTGTTGTTTTTCCAGAGGACAGGCTCAGTTCACTCTATCCGGTATCAGCATGAGAACAGAGGACTGAGCCTCGCCTGCCTGGTATCTATCTGCCTCGGATCACAAACTCGGTGTCCAGTTTCCAAACTGCCCTCTTTTTCTCTGTTGTCTCCCTCTGCAGCAGACCTGGCTGAAGGAATGTAGATGAACTTATCTGCCGGTTCTGCTCACCTTCTGCAAAGCAATCTTGCTTGAACGCAAGAGTATGTACACAGATTTTTATGTGGGTAATATCAGGGCGATGCGAGACATGTGACGCATCAGTGAAGCTTACAGCGAAGTCTAGACAAGATGTTTTCAAAACATATTGTGTCAAAGACACAACTTAAGCAAAAATACCCAAATTTACAATGTGCCTTGGCAACATATTTACATTTTATAGAGCATTTGCATTTGAGTTGCTTAATGAAAGCGTGATAAAACACCAGAATCACTGCAACCCTCTGAAGGTGATAAAACAATCTGAAACACTACTGGACTTGGCTCTCTAAGCGTGTTACTCCTCTCTCATTGAACCAATGACTTGATAAAAACATGAAAGGCTCAGCATAGGTGACCAAGTGGAGCTCTGGGTTGTTTATCTGCTGCTCGAACATGCGATATATATGCTACATGATAAAATGTCAAAAAATCATGATTCTGGAGAAAACAACCTGCATTGATTTATTTGTGAAGCTACAGCGCAAGGTGAACAAAAAATAAACAGGGAGTCACTCAGACCATTAGCTGGATGCATGTTCAGCTTCATGTACAGTTTGTGAATAAAAGTTTTACACAAAGAGAAACAGGGTCATGCCAAAGGTAATATACACAGACCATATCCACTTTTAAGAAACTGAGAAATCAGTAGCTTTGGAGTTTATGTAGTTTTCATGCTAATCACCTTGGACCGCATAACAATTGTCGATCGGCTTTTATTTGCTCATGTATCTAGAAAATCTTTGTGTCATTCACAATATTAGTGCATATACTTTTCATCTAGTTTTACTGATGTCTATCTCATGGGAAATAAAAGTCTGTACAGCGAAATGAAATTGACGTCCATGAGAAATCTATATATTTTTTTTTTCCCTCCAAGCTGAATAGACTGTGTTCAGCTGTCTGACACTTTGCCAGATGGTCCTCTGCACTGTGGTGTCATGTCTAAACAAGAGAAGTGGTTTCACACCTGGTTTTATCCCTGTGCATTTAACTGGAATGTCAGATAGTTCAATGCCGGGTATAGCGTCACCCATGTTTTTTTCTCTCTCTCTTTCTCAGTCCATCTACTTTATTGAGGAATTCTGCAGTTTAAGACTGCATTAGTGCAGCATTGAAACATTTCTTGTAGATGGAATGAACAGGTAATGCAACACCCTAGCACTGTGGCATTTTTGTTTGCTTGTCTAAGTAAATATAGATTTTTTTTTTGCATATACTCCTTTACACGACCAGTGCTATGGTCCTTGGGATTCTCCACCATCATTAGTATCTGTCCTATCTCACTGGATTGTCACAGATAAGATTGAGTGGAGACAAGATAAAAGAGTGTCAGTGAGGCACACCATGTCATTTGCTTCATTATAGATAACAATCCAATCCACAAAGTCCCTTCCTCGTGTCACACACAGCAGATGTGTTAGACGATCTAATGTGCAGTGTTTTACAAACCTCAGCATCAAGGTCAAATACGTTTTTCTATAAAAAACACAGAAAAGTAAAATTGTGTTAGCAAGTGCAATATGTCAGAATGAGTTTCCTGCAAATCATGTTAAAAAAATCCGCTGTGAAATGTTTACTTCCTGCACTGAATGATAGCTAGCTTGCTTCCATTATTAGTGGATGGTTAGACCCCTCCATCCATTTGTTCCTGCTCCCGCCCAGCTCCGGCTTGTTTATGCAGAGTGGCCACAATTTACCGACAGCCATTTTGTCTAATAGATACCATTCATTCACTCCCTGCTTGCTCTTTGGCAGACGCTCACCAGAGTCCATTTGGGAAATGAGTCCACTGCAAACGCATACAATCACGCCACGGACTGCAGATGAATGCCAATCAAAACTCGTCAGACTCAAAGTGATTTAGTCGCCGCTTTTGAGCTGATTTTGTATTCTGTATCTGATGGCTCGATGTGTAATGAGACCATTCTGATGTGGAACTGATTTCTCCAGGTCACTAATGCACCATGTCCTCTCAGACTGACAAATTGAGTCCTCCCATAATATAAGAGCTACCTAGGAAGTGCCTGTAGTAAAAATAATGAGTAATTCTAATGTGGGAACACATACTGTCGACAGAGGCACCAATGTTCATTGTTATTCTGGGGTCTTAGAATTAAACGAGGATTTTTCATTTCCATATGCTGGCCTTCAGTTTCCCCTACACTTTGATTCCTGGATGAGCAGTAGTGTTTGATCTACAGTATGTGTCTCACTGGGTGATGGAAACCTGAGAAACTTGATCAATATGTTGACTCACTGTGTTGTGAGTGTGTGTGTGTGTGTGTGTGTGTGTGTGTGTGTGCGTGCATGTCCTTCCTAGGCTAGAGGATGAGGAGTGAATCAGGAGACACGCTGCACAACAAGAAAGTGCAGCATCATCATGACTACTGCTTCTTCAGACTCTATTCGACCCAAAATGGCCACCCAGTTGCATTAGTTAATTGGACCCTCCGCTGTCCTTGAGCTACTTTCTGCTTTGTCATCTGACTGACAGTGCTGATTCAAGTCAGCCACATCGTTTGCTGGGTTAGTTCTACGACCATTAATGATTTGATTTTGGACTAACCTGCATGCATCAGAAGGACTTGCAAGATTACTGGTCAAATCTGTTTTTCAATCACCGTCCCCTCTTCTGCACATGGATTGCTGCTCATCATGGTTCAACCACGTTCTGTAAATAGACTAGAAATTAAGGCTTTAAACCTATTAAAAAGGTTCCTGTACACTGTGAGCTTTTGTCACACTTTGCAGCAACAATCCTAAATTAGACATTCATATCATGTTACATGTATTTAGTCAAAACTGCTGCAAGCCAACAGTCTCTGGTTACTCTTTGATTAACTGAGCAGAATGAATTGATGAGATTTACATGCAGCTGCCATTCATTATTGCTGTAACCACTGCTACTGGCTTAATAACACTTCTATGGTTTTTCTGTGTGAAATATGAAAGCAGCGACAAGGCTAAAAATAATTTTTCCACTTGACTGCTCATAATTACAGATGGGATTAAATCGCAAGAACCCATAATTAATAGAGATGTAAAAAGAAAATGCCAATATATTATTGAACATATTGCAGTTTTCTGTTGATATGACATTTGCTTTTGTGCAACATATTGTGACTTGATGAGTGACTTTTGTACAGCTACAGTTGTATGACAAGCAACATTGTAGGCGTGTCTTATGTTCAGACTGGGACACAGTGTTGGGTTGTGGTATGGGTTGAGAATTGCCCCCCAGCATATAGAACCAGATGTTACCTCATGAATCTTTGGCCAAGAATATGTGAGTCATAGCAAATCCCTCCTTGAATTTAACAAAGGTCTCTGAGGTGGCGTGAAATATCGACGAAGACAGGATTAGCAGATGGATGGATGATAGATGACTCAGGTAGATGTAGCAGTAAGTGCAGGAGTAAGTTCACTTCTTTAATCTCCCCACTTCTTTAGACCAAATGGAATCACAGACTCTATTTAAAGGGGTAAACATTTCAAATGCACAGCTGAGTGAAGAGACAGAGCAGAAAATAAACATGGGCAAAGGCAGAAAAATCTAAGCCTCGGTCGGATGGAAGTACAATCAGCATCATGTCTGTCACTTGGCACAGGAAGTCGGCTGCCTGTTTGGACAAGAGCTCTGGTGGCAGTGAGTGTGCATAGATTTGTGTTGCTCAAGTGGTTTTTATGTACGTGTATAGAAGTCAAGTGACTGGAAGTGTATCTCATTTCATCAAACCCTTGTTTCTCTCTCTCACACACACAAATGCAAACTCTCCACAGAAAAGGACAGGTCCAAGAAAAGCTAAATGTTGCTGACTGACTGAGTCAGTGTCTCATCAGTGAAATATTTCCGACTTGGCCAGGCTTGAGCGAGGGCGTTTGGGTGCAAAAGTGAGGATCTACAGTACTTTCCACCATCCTTAAACCCTGAATTCTTTGTTCATATTTTCTACAGGTAAAATGGTGAAAAGCTTTTCCTTTCTCTGTGAAACAACACATTCACTCTTTGTGTTGACAGTCAAAGACATAATGCATTCCCTAGTCCCTTACCCTAACCTTAATCATCACAACTAAATGCCTAACCCTAACCTAAACCTAATTCTAATCCTAACCCCAAAACCAAGTCTAACCCCCCCCCCCCCCAAAAAAAACTAAAAACCATTAAAGTTGTGTGGAGCAGCCAAAATGTGCACAAAGATAGGTTTGTTTAAGACACGTCCACACACACACATGCACCATTTTAAGTGAGGACATAATGCATTCCCCAGTCCCTTACCGTAACCTTAATTAAATATAGCTTGTTTAGTAATTACAATTTTCCACATGTTATTATTTACTTAATTCGTGATTGAATTTTATTTCTCTGTTTTTGCTATTTATAGATTCACTATGCGTCATAAATATGCATATAATTTTATTGTGAGCTTTTCATCATTCCATATCAAAACAAGCACTTTTACTTGAAATATCATTACGAATATCTACTATAATATCATGATGGAATATTGTGTTATAACAGAACAGATGTTTTCGTCACCGGACTAAATGCTTAAGTCCTTTTAGTTTGAGACCCCATATAGCCAGGTCTTAACCCCCCAAAAGCCCCTTAAAGACCTATAAAGACCTTCTGACCAGTGTTTATGTCAGAAAAGGTCCTAATTATGTAAAACACACAGAGACATTATCAATTTACACTGATTACAGTATCAACCTTTGACACTGTACATCATAATGAGCAGATGTTCTGAGAATAACAAAAATAGCTTCATATCTATATGTACATGTATACATAGTATATACTATATATATATATATGTATAATAATATCATAATAAATACTGAAGAGTATTTCAATATAATGATTAAAGTGTACCATTGACTAAGAAGGATACCTGCTCTGAACACCCTGTTTAAAATCGAGTTTTGGATTTTAAGATGATTTAAAACAGATTTTTGATATTTCTTTATATGAATGTCATTCTCTCTTTAAAAGGCTTGTAACGAGTACATTTATTTCAGTTGTACTTTTAGGGAAATTAAAAGCTCATGGTCAGATGCTGTGGGTATTAATTGTGAAGATTTTTGATTTATAAAACATTTATGTTTCACCATCACCTCTTGTCCAGTGTCACATGGGATTCGCTCCAGCTCCCACCCTGACCCTCAAGGGATAAGCAGTCAACAGGCGGATGAAGGGAAGATTCAGAGAAAGGCCTGTTGGTACTTGGTCTGCTCAGCGGATCAGTCGACATCTGGAATCACGGTTGATTAGGTGGCTGGACCAGCTCCTCCAAACAAATGAGAATATGCTTGTAAGTTGTCAAAGGTTTAAGGTTTAATCACTCATTAACATCATACCCTATAACAACTCCATCTGTCTTTGTCCATCCTGGAGTTAAACTAACCATGGCAGCATGAAAAGCAGACCCCAGCCTGAGAACCACTGATATACCTGAGTCATTAAAAGAGAGAGAAAAAATCCACCAAACCATGACCATGATTTAATGATGCTAGACATGTAAAAGAACATAATAATTATAGTTCAGTGATGGTGAAAATATGTTTGACATTTATGTTCCCATTAGCTATGACTGGGTAATAAGAGGGTACACGTCTAATAGGTGTGTTGCACTGTGGTAAATGTCACAGGTTCAACATAGAGCTTCAAAAAGTCAAGATATGTTCCTTTCAGTGAAAGCAGGTTGCTTACATGGACAATGTCTCCCCCCTGAGGCTGAAATGTAAATGCACTGTGGACAAAAACTAAAAAAACTCAGCCACACATACATGCAAGTATGCAAGTTTCCATCTCTTTAAATATAATATATAATATAATCTCATTATGATGATGTATGGTATTTTGATCCTTTAATTCAAAACTGAAATTGGGAAGGAATTAAAGTCAAAAGTTGACGAGTCTTAAGAATAAGCAGGCCAATGATGAAATTAACAGAATCCAGTTGCTACAAAGCAGACATTTAGATATCATAGATATTGTATCGTTGCAGGAAAAGTGAAGATGTGAGGATGTATTATTAAAAACATATAATGTGGCTCAAATGCATTTAAATGTCTCAGTTAGCCATGTCAATATCATTCAATTCAAATAAATGTACTTTTCCATTTCAAACTTAATTTCTGTCTATATATAATCCACACTGTAACCTTAAACTATTGGTTATATACTTCTAAGTCGCCTTGGACAAAAGTGTCTAATGACTAAATGTAAACGAAATGTAATTATTACACACACCACATATACATCTCATATAAAAATAGAACAATAATAGTCCTAAAAAGTGGTAGTGGTCTATTATTGTTGCTTATGTCATCCTTATGCTCAGCATGAATAGAAACTTTAAAAATTCTAAATTAAAAGTGTACAAATGTAATAAAATATAGCCAGTTAATATTTAAGCAACTCTGATTGTGGAACGACAACGGAAGACCCGCCTTTTCCCGCTTCTTATTGGTTCAATTTTAGAAATGAACATTGGTGATTGGTCAATACTGGCGAAGAGCACCAAGGTAAACCAATCAGAGACAGTCGAAGGGCGGGGCTTGTTCTGCCTGGGTAGGGAAAACTCTGGAGTAACTGAGCTGTATGATATCCTAGCTAACTAAACTAACCTTGTAGTAAACTGGTAGGCTTACAATGAGAGATATTCTGCAAAAGTCGAGTAACGATTAAGTGGCCGACACATATAAGATAACTACGTAAGTGGTAGAAAGTGACTTACATTGTTTTGCTATGGGTTTGTAAATAGCTTAACATTAGCATTAGCTAACGTTAGCTAAACAAAACAAGCATGATGCGTTCATGAGGCTTCGAGTTAACCTGGCTGTATCTGACCTAACTCACTTTGGCATGTCGGGATTACACTAATATATACTGTAGGCAACGATGTATTTCCAGCTAAATGTAATGTTTCTCTGTTGCATGACGATTAGTTGCAGGGAATTGTATTACTGCTGGCTAACTAGACGCTTTAGCTAGCTATATCACCAGCTAGGTACAACAACATTAACTTTGTGTACATGTCCTCTCTTAAAAACATGGTGTTTATAAGTGGTGCTCTGATGCGGAGGTGTTGCCTTTGTGTCGGCTATACAGAATGCTGTTCTAAAAGTATGGCTGTCTCCTTTATTCATTTGTCACCTTGAATAGACGGCCGTCCAAATGGTGATCATGTCAGGCACAGCCACTGTGCTGCAGCAGTTTGTCAGTGGGCTGAAAAGTCGAAATGAAGACACCAGAGCAAAATCTGCCAAAGATCTCCAGCACTATGTGACCACAGAGCTCAGAGAGGTAACAGCAAACATAAACATGGATGTAATAGCAATTTGTCATGATTATGGGTGGAAAAAACTGGGTATCTTACAATACAATATGCAATACATGGTCCACGATGCCAATAAGATCACCATAAAATGATTCTGTCATAACCAGTATATTGCAAGACAATCATTTAGCCATACATCATGATAAATGTCTAACTGAAGAAAACAAAATGCCTGTGAAAAGTTTGATTAATGATTATTGTATTGCACAAGGATGGACGATAATATATTTGATATTTTGACCCACCCCTAGTCATGATGAGGAAGGCTGTTTTTTCTATAATAGCTTCAGGTTATATGGCTTGGATGTAATACACTGTAATTTGCATCAAAAACAAGGTGTTGTTTTTTTGTAATTTGTTTTCCCTTTTTTTACTGTCTGCTTGTTGAAATATGGATTTTGTTGTCTTCACAGTTGAGCCAAGATGAGGCCACTACATTCTATGATGAGTTAAACCACCACATATTTGAACTGGTATCCAGTTCTGATGTCAATGAGAAAAAAGGAGGCATTCTAGCTATTGGTAAGACACGCTCATGGGCATAGCTAGTTTTAAAATGTATTAAATAAAGGATGTTAGATTGGAATCATTTGTGTATATTAGATGAAACAGGTCAAAATAATACACATTGTGTGCATGTTCAACAATATGTCTTCCTCTTTCGGCTTCTCCCTGACTTTATTTTTTTTGCAGTAAGTCTGATTGGAGTTGAGGGAGGCAATGCCACCAGGATCAGCCGTTTTGCCAACTACCTGCGCAACCTGCTCCCCTCCAGTGACCCAGTGGTTATGGAAATGGCCTCTAAAGCCATGGGTCATCTGTCGATGGCTGGGGACACCTTTACTGCTGAATATGTGGAGTTTGAGGTGAAAAGGGCCCTGGAGTGGTTGGGAGCAGACAGGAATGAAGGCAGACGTCATGCTGCAGTAAGTGACCTGCAGTCAAATGTTTGTTGCTGAAATAACCCTTGTTCTTCTTGGTGTATGTGAGCTGGAGATAAGGGCAGACTGGTTACTTCCTGTTGTGACCTGTCAAAATGTTTGCGATAAAAAGGCCCATTGAGAGTACACTACCTGGTATGTTGAAACTAAATGTGGAAATGACAAGTTTACAGTTGACATTTGTAGAAATAATTGTATAAGTCACACACAACCAGTCAAACATATTATATTGAGTTAGAAACAGTTGTAGGAGACAAAAACTGAATTTTAAGGTAGAGTCTAGTTATAACAAATACGAATAATTGTGAATGTCTTGCTTACTGAAAAAAATACAGCAGTCAACACAAATTTGATTCCTTGTTGCAGATTATTTTAAATCTTAGTGTTAAAATATATAAACCTGTAATAGATGAGACTTGCCAGTCTCTTATAATGATGTCTACTACTAAACGGTTTCTGTCTATTCCAGGTGTTGGTGTTGAGGGAACTGGCTGTCAGTGCACCTACATTCTTCTTTCAGCAAGTGCAGCCCTTCTTTGATAATATTTTTTACGCAGTATGGGATCCCAAGCAAGCCATAAGAGAAGGTGCTGTGTCTGCCCTACGAGCCTGTCTCATCCTCACCACGCAGAGGGAGACCAAGGAAATGCAGAAACCACAGTGGTACAATGTAAGACATTTCACTGTATACTGGACAAAGCCCTTTTTTTTCCAAAGAAAGAATCTTCTCAGTGCACTTTGTATCTATCAGGGGAAAACATCTTCTCTTTGTAACTGTCGTTTTTGTACCAGCAAACCTTTGAGGAAGCAGAAAAAGGCTTTGATGAGACTTTAGCCAAAGAAAAAGGTATGAATCGAGATGACAGGGTCCATGGTGCTCTTCTGATTCTGAATGAGCTGGTTCGCATCAGCAGTATGGAAGGAGAGGTGAGTCCTGATCTCACAGGAACATTCTTAAATCCAATAGCAAAACTCTTATGGTCTTATGGTTTTATGACAGCGTATGCGTGAGGAGATGGAGGAGATCACGCAGCAGCAGCTGGTTCATGATAAGTATTGCAAGGAGCTCATGGGATTTGGAGCCAAACCCCGCCACATCACACCCTTCACTAGTTTCCAGTCGGTGCAGCCACAACAGTCAAATGCCCTTCTAGGCTTGTTGGGTTACAGCACACCTCAGGGTTTCCTTAGTTTTGGAGCAACACCGGTACCTGCTAAGAACTCTCTGGTGGAGAGCAGATACTGCCGGGAGCTGATGGAGGATCGATTTGACCAGGTAGATTGGAATTCTTACACATTTGTCAATTGATAAATTGAAATATATACGTTAGACTCTGTGCAGGGGCTTAACTCACGTTGACAGTAAAGATGATCAGACTAAGTTTGTTGAGGAAGAAATGTTTTTTGCAAGGATTTTTTTCATTGCAAAGGGCTTAAAGGTTCAAGAACTGCGTCGCAATAAGAACAACACAATGTCAGTGATATTTTGAGTATCAGATAAATCATAATCTACAAACTTTTCTTATGATCATTATCCAGGTGTGTCGGTGGGTGCTGAAATACAGGACCAGTAAAAACCCTCTCATCCAGATGACCATCCTCAACCTCCTTCCACGCTTGGCTGCTTTCCAGCCACATACCTTTACAGGTGGGACTTATTCATGTTTGAATATCATCCAAATTCCAGTGGAATCCATCTTTAATACTGTAATATACAGCTTTGTTTTCCACATTTCTTTCTATTAATATACCTGCTGCTTAGAGAAAAGACATCATAAGAAATCATCATGTTCGCTTTGGTCTCCTCTGTGTTGATATCAGTGTGCTTTGATGTAATAAATTGCTTGCAATTTCCTCTAGTCAGTTGATATATGTGTTGTAGACTATATAAAGCTCGACATCTGTCTTTAATAATTTGCACTGCGTTCTTTTCCAGACCAGTACCTGTCAGACACTATGGGCTATCTGCTGGGCTGTTTGAAGAAGGAGAAAGAGCGAACAGCAGCTTTCCAGGCACTGGGGCTGTTGGTAGTTGCTGTCAGGGCAGAAATTCAGCCATACCTCTCAAAGATCCTTGAGATCATCAAGGCTGCTCTGCCACCAAAAGACTTTGCACACAAGTCAGTAAAAAAAAAAACATGATTATGTTTCTGTCAAGTTTTTGATTCTTCTTTTTAGTTATTGTGTTTTAATAATTCTTTACTGTGTCTTAAACAATTCCCTATGACAACTTGACAACTACCATGCAACGTTCTGAAATGAAACATTGGTACAAAACACTAAGTTAAAGTTAAAATATTTTACGTGTTTATGAGAAATGTAAAGAAGACATTACTTTTAATGTTATGAAACTTTGGCAATACAAATTTGACTGTTGCTGACCTCTGTAATATATATACAAATGCTAAACATTTTATAGATGCAAAAGTTATGTCATAATTTATTGTTCACTGCTTTGTTATTATTCATTAGTTTTGTATTTTTGAGTAGTATAAGGGTGGATGAGATCCTTCTTAAATTCCCAAAGGGTAATTTAATGTTGTCTTTGATATAAATAAAAACAAGTTTACCTTTGATATTTTAGGCAGTCTTTGCTCTGTTGATTGATCAGTTTAAAAGTGTGGGATACTGTGCATGAAATCAAAAGATACTTGTCATTATAGTGTGTTGTTTTACTTTGGTTGCAGGAGACAGAAGACCATGCAGGTGGATGCCACAGTCTTCACTTGTATCAGCATGCTTTCCAGAGCCATGGGTCCCAGCATCCAACCAGACATCAAGGAGCTGCTGGAGCCTATGCTGGCTGTGGGCCTCAGGTACGACAGAAGAGTATAAACTATGCTAAATAATTCAACTATCATGTTTTTATCAATGCCTGGGTTGTGCATTGGGGGCTTAGTTTATGCATAAAGATTTAAAACCAGACTCTGTCATATTGATTTACTTTATAACAATTACTAAGTGACTACGTTTTATCTGTGGTTCATCTAGTCCTGCACTGACGGCAGTCCTTTATGACCTGAGCCGTCAAATCCCCCAGCTGAAGAAGGACATTCAAGATGGTCTGTTAAAGATGCTTTCCTTAGTGTTGATGCACAAGCCGCTGCGTCATCCTGGTATGCCCAAAGGTCTGGCTCACCAGCTGGCCTCACCAAGCCTCACAAACATCCCAGAGGCAAGCGATGTCGGCAGCATCACACTGGCCCTGCGCACTCTTGGAAGCTTTGAATTTGAAGGTAAGAACTTTGAATACAATTTTAGAATTTTTTTGGGTGTAAAGCAGGACTTGGTTCTTTTTTTTTTCTGTCATTTTTATTAATCACATGAAGATATAGTGAAAAGAGTAAAACACACAAACAAATCAGAGGTGTAATAGTATTCAATTTTTGGTAGTACAAAATCACAGTGATGAACTTAATGTATTGAAAAGTTGAAAGACGGATAGAAAGTGTTTTCTTTTAAATTGCAGTCATAAACAGTCTGGTATCACATTGGACATTAACAATGGGAATGACTTAAATGTCTACTGTCTACGCCTGTAGAAATAGCTGCATTAATTGTTAGTTGTGTCCTGTCTGGACCCACAATATATCACTGAATCAGAATACTTTTGCTACCAATAGTTCTTATTATTGGTTTTAACTAAATACTCATTACACAAAAGCAGGTAAGTAATTGCTTACTGTTATACACACATACCAACAGAAATACAACAAACACACCTATCCTCTGTGATTGTCGGTATTACTGTATTTTGTTGCCAAATCTCACAGTTTCCCCATCATTGTAACGATTCTTTCCGTCACCAGGTCACTCTCTCACCCAGTTTGTGCGTCATTGTGCTGACCACTTTCTGAACAGCGAACATAAGGAAATCCGCATGGAAGCAGCTCGGACCTGCTCAAGCCTTCTCACGCCCTCCATCCACCTCATCAGTGGCCATGTTGTCAGCCAAACAGCCGTGCAAGTGGTTGCAGATGTACTCAGCAAACTGCTAGTTGTCGGAATCACTGACCCAGGTAACGCATGAAAGAAGAAAAAAGCAGAAAAGGAAAGGAGCAGAAGGACCAAAAATTGAAAATAATTTGTTATGGTGGTTGGAAGTAAGAAATCAGTGTAGTCAGAAGTGGAAATGAATAATACTAATTGCATTCATCGCTAAAATGATGATGATGGTAATAATGGCAATAAGAGGCAACAAGAGAGTTGTATTTTTTTGTTTGTTTCTGTTTTGGGCAGATCCAGACATCCGATACTGTGTGCTGGCTTCCCTTGATGAGCGTTTTGACACTCACCTCGCCCAGGCTGAAAATTTGCAGGCGCTGTTTGTCGCACTGAACGATGAAGTGTTTGAGATCAGAGAGCTGGCCATCTGCACGATCGGACGCCTCAGCAGCATGAACCCTGCCTTTGTCATGCCCTTCCTACGCAAGATGCTCATCCAGGTAGGAAGTGGCACATGATGAGTACTTGAATGATTTAATGTTCTTGAGTGTCCTGTATGGATAGTGTTTTAACACGGTAAGAGGGAAATAGTTGTTATGTTGCTCCACTTGCACTGAAACAATCTGCCCTACCTCCGAATTGGTACTTTTTTGGTGTTTTTAATGTATCCACAATTGTTATCCCTGGATGTCAAATTATTTTGACTTCATGTTCTTTTCAAATTGAGAAAGATATGTCCAAAGAAGATATTACATTTTTCTTTTGTTTTTGCACATCTATACGTAATATGTTTTATTATCTATCGATCTATAGATATATAGGTGTATGTGTGTGTGAATCACTTGTCTGTTGTTTTAATTACCACAAGAGGGCAGAATAGGCCACAGTTATTTACAGCTGAAGAGTACTGCTTACTCTTATTGAAGTTCAAATATAGGGCCGAGGAAAAATGGTGTAAAATAGAGTTGTGACACAGATCCAACCACTGTCACACCAACATGTACAGTATGAATTATTAACCTCATTAAGATTTATTCTAGATGGAGAGAAACACATGTATTATGCTTAACTTTGGTTTGAAATTTTGTAACAGATCTTGACTGAGTTGGAGCACAGTGGTGTTGGCAGGAACAAGGAGCAGAGTGCTCGTATGCTTGGTCATCTGGTCTCCAATGCCCCCCGCCTCATACGGCCATATATGGAGCCCATCCTCAAGGTACAACTCTTTTAGTTCTTCATTGTAAAGGTGTATTCATTTAAACCAGGGTGTCTCTTCAGATGGGCATTTGTACTAAGTGCACTTTCATTGAATTGATAAAAGCTGAATTTCCTTACAACCCAAGCTCCTAGAGCTTATGTAAAGAACTTCCATATATTTTCTGTTTTTCTCAATGTGAAACATAAAGGTATCACTTAGGTTCAACAGGTGTATTTCTTACATTTTTACTCTGACAGGCTCTCATCCTGAAACTGAAAGACACAGACCCCAACCCTGGAGTGGTCATCAGTGTCCTTGCCACCATTGGCGAGTTGGCTCAGGTAAAAAAAAAAAATTCTACATTGGGGACTTCTGATTGATCACACAATATTACTAGTTATTTCAGTGTAAGTCAGTGTCTAAAGCAATAATTCATTACTTTTAAGGTTTTAAACGACTGACAGATGATTTATAAAGAATTGGACATAATGAGATATGTCCAGGTTTGATTGGTTCCTCTGTGCTTCTTCTGCTAGGTGAGTGGCCTGGAGATGAGGAAGTGGATGGATGAACTTTTTCCAATCATCATGGACATGCTGCAAGATTCTTCCTCATTGGCCAAGCGACAGGTATGTGAAGAAAATGAGTGTCTGTGCCATCTGGTTCTGATATCTTTAACTTATTTCTCCTCAACACTTTTCCAGATTCTGAATGGCGTTTATTTTAGTGGTCACAGCAAAGACACGTTTACTGTAGTAAACGCGACATAATTCTATTCCTGGAAACCTATTATCTTAGTCAGAAAGTCAGAAAGCATTGTGTTTCTAGTATTTCCCATTTACAGGATTGTGTCACGGAAAAGTATGACATTAATACTACTGCAGTATGATTGTAGCTGGACTATAAGAGACTGAAATCCAAGTAGTGGCACAAGCCGGTAAACATGAATAAATGTTAACTGTTATATATACGCGTGCAATACAGAAAAAGGTGAGCCATAAGAGTATGATAAAATCACTTGTATGGTATTGCTTATTGAATGGGAACAACATATATTGTGAAGAAAAGTTAAACAGTATTTGCCATTATTCCATCAAATCACATTATTCATAGAAACCTTCCTCTTGCTTTCCACCAGGTGGCGCTGTGGACACTGGGTCAGCAGGTGGCTAGTACAGGCTATGTTGTGGAGCCGTACCGCAAGTACCCTTCTCTTCTGGAGGTGCTGCTCAACTTCCTTAAGACGGAACAAAACCAGGGCATCAGGAGAGAGGTATGCATCGGCGCCTCTGCCTTCACTTTCCCCACAGAGTCTTTGAAGAAGGGTGAAACCAACACCGTCAGCCATAGTGACTCAGTATGAGGCCAGGGACCCTTCCTATCACATCAGTGGTGATTGCTCTAAGACAGCAAGGGAAGCTCAGCTACCTCTAAAATGTCGTCAAATATGTACTCTGTTGTATTTACATTTTAATACTAAACATGCACTAGAACGCGATTAGAACATGGCAGTAGTTTGTTCAGAATCAGCTGTTTATCACGGATGATCATCTTCTGTGATTTTTATATTCCTTCACATTAAAACTACTTGAAGCGCAGCACTTTGGGATGGCTCATAATATGTATATATTTTTTTTACTGCGGTGAGCTTGACAGTGATTGGACAAATTTTGCAAAAGCGTCGCTTCCACGAAAGCTTCTCTCTGGGTTGTGGAGCAGTGGGTGGACACAGACGCTAGGCTTCTACATGATGATTGGAGGAACTGTCTGAAAGGCAGAACCAGTTTCTGATTGACAGCGTTGCAGATAGCTGGTCATTGTGTGTAATTTGCTTGGCGATATAGACCATTTTATTACGCTGGAAATAAAAACACTATAATCGCATTACAGTTTTACATAGTTATCGCGTTTCCGTTTTAGTTGTTCGTTTAAAGAATTTATGTAAATTATAAGACCAGAATAAATAAGACCAGCAACCACCACTGATCAACATATACTGACCAAACAAAGATTAATTTATAAGGTTTGGCCAGTTAAATATAAGGAAATCAAGACATACAGTATGAGCCCATGCACATATTCCATGTTGGTATGGGAAAGTTTTATCTTCAGCTGTGATGTACAGCAAGTGAATAAAAAAACATTTCCATGCATATGGATATATGGATATCTCCTGCAGAGATTAGGAACTGTACGTAAGTGTACGTTTGTTGCATCTCCAACAGGCTATCCGTGTTCTGGGTCTCCTTGGAGCGCTGGACCCATACAAGCACAAGGTTAACATCGGGATGATTGACCAGTCGCGTGATGCCTCTGCTGTCAGTCTCTCTGAGTCCAAGTCCAGTCAAGACTCAGGTAGGCGGGTGATCACCATCACTTATTAGTTTTTGAACAGTGACTTCTCACCAGGAGTCAGACTTTGCATTCATTTAACACTCAATTTTTGTTATTGAAATTTGCTGCAGTATTTTATTCTCAGTGCAACAGCTGGAAAGTCTCACAGTGAGGATCTTGGGGCTGCAAATGTACCGTTTGTGTGTCTTTGTGAGCACTGGTGAAAAGATTTGTTAAAAGAGGACTTAGTATTATTGTGTCCTTGGACTACTTACACTCACCACGGTGGAATTTCTGATGAGTCTTCAGGCAGCCAGATTTTAAGTGGAAAGCGAACCACAAGGCAGAGGTATCAGTGTTTTGAATAATTCCAGTTATCAATTTTGCATTTACTTGCGATGTTTCCACTAAAGAATGGACTTCTGTCTACAACCATGACCGTCTCCAAACCACTTCTACACTAGAAACAAATACATTTAATAGCAACACTCCAGACAGGAAGTGGACAAATCTGGCAGTAGGAAGCATTGACAATAGAGCGGTTTTTAAAGATGGACTGTCCGGTAACTTTTTAAAGTAATGTTTTAAACGTATCGGGGGAAAGTTTTAATGTTCGAATATTTATGTAAATGTATTTCAGAAAATTGATCAGATTATCAGCAATTAGTCATAATTTGCTGGTCAGATGTTGTTAGATGTGTTGAATGCCTTTTCTTTTTCATGCTTATGAAAGACTTGCAGCCGATGTGTCATGGAAAGTTCACAGATGATGATATTCTTTACACAATGTCATTTTAGTGGAAAATATAGATATAAATCCATTTGTATGGCTGTGATCTTCCCATGTTGCTTGTTGAAACATGAATACGTTCACAGAATCCCCTCGGTTGTACGCCGTGGAAAGTGTTGTGGGTAAAACAATTTGAGATCTACAGTTTTTCTTTGATCAGAACAGAATTACTCTACACAGAAACTCAATACATCAATTATTGGACTTGATGTAGCTGGTTAATGTAAACCAATGAAATCCTGCCTGGTCAAAAACACTTTTGATTATCATTTACTGTTTGGTGGTTATTCATTTCATAAAGCTATAGCTCGTATTTTAATAGGGTTTTTCAGATGTCCTTACACTGCTATTGGAAAGTCAACAGCAACTTAAACTTTGGGTTAGTCATTTGTGGGATCATTCATTCTTTGGGATTTCATTTCTGTCTTGTGTCTGATCTACATCCAGCTTAATCCCCAGAATGAAGCTCTGTCAGTTGAGGAGAAATATAGCCCCCTCACATCTTTCAAAGTGGAGATATTTAATTTAACTTGACTGACTTTAGACAGACTCAAATCCTCAGTTTTATATATTGCTTGTAAATGTTTTGAATTGCAGTTATTTCCTTTTTTGTGGGAATATTGACAACCCATCGTAAATTATTATTGGCTCAGCTGAGTCATTCATTTTCCTCATTCTGTCAAAGTCTGTTGTGTCATTATATTTGTTGTCATAATCAATCAGAGGAAAGAATGAAATGGATCTGACAGAACAGAACCACTGAGACTTTTACCGCTACAGTGTCTGTATGGAAAGATAAACTCAACTCCAAATACTGTCATTACTTACTAGGTTTTATATTTGTGTCATATTCTTTCCCCATCAGTCTTCCTGCTGTGCTGACTTCCATTCCATTAGAATAACTCTTGGATACCAACGGATAAAAAGACATTTGGATGTTTATACTTGGCCCTTACTGTGAGCAAGGGTAGCTAGAGAGGTTACATTGAAAGGAACAACTTACTGATGAGTTAGCTCTTTTTATACTGACTTTTAACTTATACTTTATACTGAGGTACTGACTAGTTGTGGGAAAACACATCATAAAAATTTGAATTCATCCTCTGTTGACTGAAAAACTACAGAAAATGTCACAATAATTTAAGAGTTTTTTTTATATCTTATCATGGATGGAAACTTTTGAGCAGTTTGTCATCTGCCATCATTCTTTGGGGTTGTTGAAAATTCATATTAATGACAATGAAAATACTCAAATGTCTGTCTTCATGTGAATTGTGTATGGGGAAATGCAGCTCTCTACTCGTCAGTTCCAGTCATATGTCTCAGTATGTGACCTTGGACAGTACGGTAATAGCTTTACCAGTTTGTTCTCCAAGTAAATGGACTGTGACCAGAACTGGAGGCTGTATATCTGTTGGCAGATTTGTCAGAGTCTGTATGTCTGGAGTGCGAGCATCTCTGGCAGCACGTATTTCGTTATGTGGGAGGTCACTGGCTAAGCCCATCTTCTCACCTGACTTCAAACAAAACCAATCACGTCACAACAGAATATTAGGGTCATAAAACTGAGGAAATGATGTGTTTCCCTTCTTAGTACTTCCCCCCCCTCCCTATCTGAAGCCCGAGTTACTACAGTACTGCTTCCTCAGTTGCTGCCGGTTTGTGGGCTTTAACGTTAACAGATGTGTTGCCATCTATCATTGTCATTAATCTAGATAGACGGTGAAGACTGGAATAAAAACAATTAAAGAGAAAAGGCTACCCTCACTCACCTCTATCCTTCTTTCTAATCTGTTATGTCTACTGTCCAGTCTGAAGAAAAACTGGAGCAGCTGAAACTGTACTCCTGCAAAAGTCCAGTGAAACACTGGATACCAGACATCTGTAATCCCAGATGACTTGTAAAAATCAGCCTTGCAAAGAAAAATATGGTCAGACTGACCCCTCATAGAAAACATTAGTAAAACTGCTTATTTAACAATGAAATATGCACTGCAGACATTAAAAAAAGACAACCAATGTTGCTTGGTTAATTTTAAGTAAGAAGAAATAAATTATGGTTTATAAATCTGAGCATGACTGCCAAAACCCTTGTGGCTCCATAGGTTTCTAGAGTTCATGAAGTGATTTCTGAAGTAGTGTTTTACAGATGGCTGCAATCACAAAAATATCTTAAGCTTCAGGTCAAAATTGAGATTTATCAGGCACCCAGAACAAAATGGCACCATTTAAAAGAAAATGAAGGGGTTGTGTTAGCTTTTGCTTCAGATTCTCGTGTGAAGATAAAATACGACCCAGAAACACTTACTAAAGTTGTAAATCAATGAAACGTCTGAACATATCAGGCACCAAAACTCTCCACAGGTTTTATGACGAGAGCTATGCTTTCATTTTGACAATTCTGGACCAAATTTTCTCTCTTGACCTGCGTCAGGGTGGAGCCTCGAAGTAGTGGTTAATATTGGCTGAGTTTGAAAATGTACTTGGTTGACAAACTATCAGGGTCTTCACAGTATCAACACAACAATTTCATTGAATGGACTGAGGTGACTGAATTTATTCCACACAATACTGGTGATCTGACGTCAGACTTGGCACCTAGATTACAAAAACACAAGTGTTTGACCTGTTGTTTGGTGGAGGGGTTTAAACAAAACCTGATACAGAGACGGAGCATTAACAAAGTGCTGTAATCAAGTTTTATCTCATTAAAAAAATGAAGAAAAAGGCTATCCTTGCTTTAATTTGTTGGCCATGCTATAGTGGGAGCCAGAACTAACAAGCAGCCTGCAGCCCGCAACAATAAGACTCTTCTCTCCTATCAGTCCATTGTAGTTGTCAGACTTAATAGCCAGCACCAGAAGCATTTTCAGCTGTATTTATTGTGGAGAGGAGGTGCTGATTTGGACATAAAGAGGGGTTAGTCTGGGATGCTATAAATCGCTGTTAATGTAAGGCTTGAATACTGCAGAATTATTGCCTGGCTAATGGTTTTGGAGAGTCATGACGACTGCACAGCCTTCAGTCCCTACATATTCACAAGGGCTGGGCAAATGAGGTTATAGCTGGAATACGATTTATTGTTATAAAATGGGCTCCGATACTCATGATGGTATGATCACATATGTGGAAAAACAGACGTAGTTTAAATGGACAACTTTTATTCTTGGGAATTGAGCTGTGGGCGTTCTTTACTGTTCAACTATAGCATATTCTGCTTACTGGTACTAGTGCTGCATTCATGTGGTAAATTAATAAAGTAATAAAAGGTCATGTGTATTCTAACATAGCAGTCACACAGGGCCAGAAGAAGACTGTGTTTAAGTAATTAAATGTATGTTTTAGGGTTATTTTACATCTGAAATGCATAGTAAAGAGAAGGGAAACCCGTCATCATTTTTATTAGTTAAAAAAACAGACCCTTGTTAAAATATTTCACTACTTCTCTGATGTATATGATGACAAAATAACAGAGTTGGTCAATCTGACTGGCTGATCGCACTTTTATGAAGTACTTTAATATTTTGTTAAATGGTACAATTGCATCTGGGAGGGTTAGGGTTAGTGCCTTGTGATCAGCACAGTTGTATAACCTTTGAAGATGTAGAATTTGGAGGAAAGAAAGCTAATACGTTAATTGAGCACATGAGTAGTCCTTGTAACAAGAGGCCTTTCTCAGCTGGAGAAAGTATTTTGGAATCACCACTGGCTGTCTCATTGGTTTATTGTACACCATATAATGAACCTATTAATTATCTGCTGTTTCAAATGTTGAATTATCAGTAAAAACCAAAATTGAACTGCTCTATTTGCATATCCTTCCAGCGGATTACAGCACCAGCGAGATGCTCGTGAACATGGGCAACCTGCCCCTGGATGAGTTTTATCCAGCTGTGGCAGTTGTCACTCTAATGCGCATCCTGAGAGACCCGTCACTGTCCAACCACCATACTATGGTTGTCCAGGCTGTCACCTTCATTTTTAAGTCTCTTGGCCTCAAGTGTGTCCAGTTCCTGCCCCAGGTCATGCCCACTTTCCTCAATGTCATCCGAGTCTGTGATGCCAGTATTAGAGAGGTAAGCGGTACTCCAGAATAAAAGTGAGGAGACTGTCTGGTTGATTTGTCATATGTTTACTTTCTCGCTCTCTCTGTCTTTGTCTCTCCTGCGTGTGTTGTCCTACAGTTCCTTTTCCAACAGATGGGAATGGTGGTGTGCTTTGTAAAGATCCACATACGCCCCTACATGGATGACATCTTCACCCTCATCAGAGTGAGTAACTGTCAGGAAGAACAAAAAACAATAAACAAACCTTCCTTCCTCCTCCAAATCCCCAAACACTAATTGTCCTGGCTCTTGTGAGTCACTGACAAACAGCTGTAAACTCTTCAGTTGTGCTCTCCACTTCTCTCATTTGGCTTAATTTGTTCAGAGTACACATGTCATATGTGGTGTGCTACTTGACTGTCAAGATAAAAGAGACGGCAGGACTTTATATTTGGATAGTATTCTTTAGTTATTTTTAGTGCTGCTTACTAAGAATTACACTTTTAACACATTTGTGTACCACATAATCATATAATAAGGCACAAAAATCTCATGATTGTCCCCTTAAATCTGAATCTAGGCAACACTGTTATTGGCTCTGTTGCAGTGGTGGTAAGTCTTCCAGGAGAAACTGAGAGAACTGGACTAATTCACCTCAAGTCTGTCTGAGTTAATAAATGGCGAGTGAAACAAAGAGTCTATTCATTTTTGCTCCAGATCAGCTCCTGCATCCAGATGAGGGGGCTGGAATAGCCATTCAGGATGTACACTCACTTGCACTCGTGTCAGCTGCCACGGGGAGAGAAAGCAGGAAGTTGGGGGCTGGTTCAAACCTCTGGTCACTGACAAAACACCTCTACCAGATCTCACAGCTGAGGCCCATTGACTGATTGACGTATTTCATGACTTCCAGTCCTCCCCCTGAACTCCAATTGTTATCTCCAATCAAAACAGTGGCCATGTCTACATTTTCCAAAACAGTTAGGAGCCACACAGAGAAGTGATGTCAGACAGGGTTGACAGGAAATTGACCCCATTCCTTGGTATCGATTATTTAGACGCTGCGTCTGTGGCAGAATTAACACAGAGGAAAATCTTTCTCTCTCACACTCACCTCAGTAATGGAAACACATTTTGACTTAGTTTGTCAGACCAGCACTGAGCTTAAGCTCTATATCACGCAAGGTGGATGAGGTAGTACTTTGGAGTACTTTTAGCCTCTTCATTTTATAAAAGTTCAAAAGTAAAAATTGCTCTTGAGTTAATGTACTCTTTTCTCCATTTAATCAGGCATGTCTGTGTATTTACTTTGGAGGTATTAGTTTTGTGTAATTTTCAGTTGATGCACTTTCTTTTAGAACAATCTGGGTAATTCTTACTTACATTGACAGATAAAGTGGTAAACCATTTATCTAGAAGTGAAATCAAAGCTTAGAAAACTGAAAACCAGTGTCTGGTCCGTGGGATAATGATCAGAAATTCATTATCTCAACATCTGCATCGTACATTTGCTGCAAATTCCTACGGCTTTCTTGGCTTTACAACAGCAACAGTGATGATTTTTTTGTTGATGAATATTGGAAGATCAATACTTCATGTGATGAATTAATAGCAACGTTTTCATTTTCTGTGCTACAGGAGTACTGGACACCAAACAACCCCATGCAGAACACCATCATCCTCCTGATTGAGCAGATTGTGGTAGCACTGGGTGGAGAGTTCAAGCTCTATCTTCCACAGCTTATCCCTCACATGTTGCGTGTCTTCATGCATGACAACAGCACTGGACGCAGTGTTACCATCAAGGTGAGTGAAAGATAGTGCAGTTAAATGATAGTGTTTATAAGGCCTTTAAGGTCTTATCTTCTAGTCTCTTCGTTTCTAAGAGGAGGCTCTTAGTTTCAGACTTGAAAGAGGTAACATTTTCAACTTTACATGTACATTAATGCATCTCAAATCTATATCACTATAATACTAACTGGTTGAGCCTTAAACTGCTCGGAGTCCCCTACAGTTGGTAAACAGTATTGTTTGTTGCAACTGCGGTAAAATACGTCATAGTAACATGTACATTTGTCTGAAGCAGGTCTTCTAATGTACAAACAACCATGTCTACAGACCAGATACAGTAGCCTATGTTATAACATTGTATACAAACGTGATGCATTGTTTAATTTTTCAAGAAATGAAGACTAACCCAGAAAAATAAAGAAAGTGCTTTAGTTTGCTGGGCTTGCGTTTTCAACCCGGTTTATATAACCTTTTGACCATTGTATGCACATTATTTGAATCTCACTGGATTTATGTACGAGATGGATGAGAGGATAAGATGACTTCAATAACACAGCACACAACAAGCTCAAACACACTAGATCTAGATTATAATATTACTAAAATATAAGTATTTACACTTACTACAAAAGTTGAAATTTAATTATTTCATTGAGAAAATCTGTAGACTAAACTGCATCTGAAAAAGGAAACTAAAATTATACAAATACAGGGAAATTAAATAATGGAAATTCAACAAAGCTGTTTCTGAAATAAATTTAGAATGAAATAATTAATTTTTAATTTTTTCCAATGGTGAAATAGTTTATGCTGTCATGAGAGCTGCTCACACAGCAGAGCAGCTGTAAAAAAAAGGAAAGGAAAAAGAGTAAACTCATTGTACTTTAGCATCATCATTGAGCTCCCACTGTGTTTACTTTTAATAACACATTTGCTGGATATTAGATTATGTTCCTTGCCTTTGGGAAAAGCAATGTTTTCGATTTGTCATTCTGACTTTCTTAGTGTTGTCTTTTGCATCATATAAATGGCGTCTGTAAATCAACCCATATTTCTAACTCTCTCTGTCTAATTAATACGTTGCTTAAATATGTTTGATGTCGCGTTGAGAAAGACACATGGTGGCCCAAGGCTACTCCCAAGGATACCACACTGACACATTTTCCGTACTATTCCTGAATTTTCAAACCTTGAAAACTGAGACCTTTAGCGATGCTGCTGGAAACGATGACTCAGACATCACATTTGCTTGCTTGTCACACTCCTATCATGTGACCCTTTGCAGACAAAAAAACAAATGGCATCAGCCTCAGCCACCAGTGGGAATGCAATATGGATAATGAATTACAAGCGTTGGTAATTCTTTCTGTCAGTTACAGTTTTACCATGCTGTTGGGCCAATCTGATACAAAGTTAAAATGATCATGTGGATGGAAATTGTTTTAATTTGAAAAGGTTTTCAAATGGAAACTTGTACCAATTTGGAGATAGCCTTACTCCCTCTTTTAGAAATAAGGATAGGGATATGTGAAGACATGGTTATTTTCCTCAGGGTTTCCACTGATCGTCTTGGTGTTAAAATACAGTGAAGTTAAAATAAATAGTCTAATATTATCACAGCTATGGTTATATCTTAACATATATCTTGTCTCTAGGAATCACTTCTGTAATAGCGTTAAAAATAGTGTTGTGTTTTTTAAATCTCCTCTTTTCTGAAGGCCTCTTTCTGTAACTGCCCACTATTCATCAGACTCAACATTTCAAAAAAAAGAATAAAGTAAATGGCATGGGTTATTGACAGTAAAGTGATTGATAAAACACTGTAAAAGTGGCACATTTGTGTTGTTATGCAGCCACATCAGACAGTATCAAGTTTGCAAGGCAAATTTAAGTCTACCGTGGCCTAAATAACCCAACTGCTAAAACCTTATGCTAAAGAAAGAACACTAATTTTTAACATGTGCATGTGATGTTATTTTCCACACATACAGTTAAATGCATGTCACAGCATGATTCCTAATGGTGTGTCTTGTAGATTATTTTTTATTTTCTTAGAGTAGAGTTGATCACTCGGCTCATTTTGTGTCATAAATCTGGTGGAAAAAGTGCAGTAATTAGACTGAAAATGTCATCTCTCACATGCCATTTATTTGAGTAGATAATTTCATTTTAGCAGCACTACCAATGGGAGTAAGCTCAGGAGCACAGTCCACATTTGACTTATTGTGGCACTATTTGCTGCTCATGGTTTTCATCAATATTCATCCAGACCCTTCAGGTCGTAATACAGCAGTTCAAAGACACTATAGACATGTATGTAACACACTCTCATGTTTCAGCCACTACTGCCAATAGTTGTCAGGCTTTTCCTTCAAATCCTAAATCATGCTTTGAGTAAAGACCACAAAAACTATTATAAGGAGCACTGTCATCTATGACTCTCTCCTTTGGAGCAATTTTGACTCAGAATCTGCAGTATTAGATAACCCAGAGGCCCACTGTCTGGATAGTCTATAACTGGGTCTGCAGTCTAATCAGAGGTGCAGGATGGGGGTCATGGAAAGGGAGAGTTGAGAATCGGGTTACCTTCTAGTCCAAACTAGAAGAAAAGAAAAACATACCTCCATCATTTATGGGGCTGTTCCCTCCAGCCTCCACTACCCCACAGCACATATGTACACTTGTACACCTCCATCTCGGCTTCCTGCTGTCTCGCCGTGTGCAATTTAGACATGTGGTTGGAGGTACTGGGGAAAGTGTAGAAGCGGATATACTGTAGTGTGTGATGAGGCCTGGGATGTGTTTGTTGGCTGCAACATACGTAATCCTTTTGGACCACCATCTATCTACAAACACTGTTCACACATTGCGCACACATGACAGAATGACCATTAGGCCAAACTACTGAGAGCTTTTCAAAAAACAACCACAACGTTAATGTTGACATGTTGTGGACAGCACTCAAAACACCCATTACTCCCTGCTGATATGTCCATGAATTCAAAGATTTTATAGAGTGTGGTCACTTGATTGCTTCATCAACATCAGACTTGATGGCACAGGAATTTGTGTCACACTTAAAAACCACTTAAATGCCATTTTTGCTGCTAGGGGTTTCTCTCTCAGTCAAAACAATAACAAAAGATCTACTTTGATAACCTTGGGGAACAGTGTGATGAAAGAGCTTCGGTTCACGTCCTGTTGAAGTGACTGATCCTCTCTGTCATTTTTTTCGAAATTTGCTTTATATTACACCTTTTTATTTTTTTTTTGGTTTTTAACAAAGATCAGCTTTTTTTAAGTATGGCCTACGCTCCCTCTCTCACTCTCTTGTTGCTGCTGATGAGTGTGATTTGATGAATCACTACAGCTGCTGAATCTCTGGTGTACTGTACAGGTCCAATGGCAACTCAAATGGCTTAGTTAGTTAGTTAGTTACCCACACAATTGAAAACAGGATGTGGCATTATTAAGTTTGGGTAGTTTGGTTACACCAGTGTATTGAGCACTGTAGATTCTGAGGGGGATCTAAACCATGGTTACCAAAATGAATGCATTATAATGGCTCCTGGCCTATCAGCATGTCCTGCATTTTGTTTCATTTCTGTGACTCCATTGTACTTTGTACTGTATTTTAAGAGCGGTATGCTGGTAAATTGCAAATAAACGATCTGCTCATTTACTTACTCTAGGAAAGTTCTGTGTACTTCAGAACTTTCCTAGAAGGCTGGCATGTAATAAATGCCAGTACATTTCTACAAGACAATACAACCTGACTTTCCCTTTCGAAGTCCTCAATGAAACCATTTAGCCTTAGCAACAAACTCATTTAAATGAACCGCTAATATTAATTGTTGAGAAAAGTAAGACTGAGCACTGTGTGCTTTCTTTTGCAGCTGCTGAACGCCATCCAACTTTTTGGTGCCAACTTGGATGACTACCTCCACTTGCTGCTGCCTCCCATTGTCAAGCTATTTGATGCCCCCGATGTTCCTTTGCAGGCCCGCAAGTCAGTACTGCTGTAGTTGTACTTTGAGTAGCAGTTAATATTTCAATTTCAGTCATTATACAGTGTGACCACATGATTGCAAAAATACTGTCTTTGATATAAAAAAATCAAGTTGTATTAAATCACCATTAAGAAATACTTCAATATGTCGTATTTCTTAATGGTGATTTTAGAAGTCCTTCAGAGCGCACCATATCTCTCTTTGTTTCTGCTTTAAAAGTTTAAGTGAAGCTCTAAGCATTTTCTGTTTTTCATCTCTGTGGCTCAGAGTTTCCTTGGAGACACTTGACCGGCTGACTGAGTCCTTGGACTTCACAGACTACGCTTCACGCATTATCCACCCAATTGTGCGGACACTTGACAGCACGCCTGAGCTACGCTCCACCTCAATGGACACCCTGTCCTCACTGGTTTTCCAGTTGGGCAAGAAGGTAACTGTAGCTGTCCCCTGGGCTCCCTTTAGATGTTGCTATTATCCAGTAGACTACTTCCAGCCTCCCGATTGCTGGCCCCAGTCTTTTATTACTTCCTGCCAGACTGCTGATGTCATTGGTCTTTTGGTGGCGGGGGGTAGTGTTTATGAGAGTGGATGAGGTCACACTTAACCCCTTCTCCCTCAGCCTTCCCCTCCCTTATTCCAAAACCATCCTACTTCATTCAGTCCTAACCTCAGAACCACCAATCCAGTACATGTCATTTCTGGTAACAAATGAACAAGGCAAGCTTTTAATCTCAGACTCATGGTGGTTGGATAGCACGATAACAAGTTATTTGGCTCAGAATAAGAGAAAAGATGTCGTAAGACTAAACAAAATTAAACACATACACACCCTTTTATTTACTCTCCTTCCTTTTCTTTTAGTACCAGATCTTCATCCCCATGGTAAACAAAGTGATGCTGAAACACAGAATAAACCACCAGCGATATGACATACTCATATGTCGCATTGTTAAGGTAAGTCCCCCACAATATGTCCAATATGTTAAATAACACAGTTCTATATACAATATAATGTATAAAAACACAGTACTTTCTGGACATAGTATATGCACATGGTAAACTCGTTTTATGTATAGTGCAGCATTATCAAATCATTACTTTGCTTGTTTATCAACAATTGTACCTCAGGAGGGAAATGCTTGTCTACATTCACAAAACATGTTTTGAAGCAAGACTTATCAGTCTGTGTGTGGGCCGTTTGTGGGCCGTTTGTGTGTGGTCTGTGTGTTTGTTTGTGGTCAAAACAGGGCTATACACTGGCAGAGGAGGAAGAGGACCCTCTAATCTTCCAACATCGCCAGCTTCGTGGTAACCAAGGCGACACTCTGGTCAGTGGGCCAGTGGAGGCGGGGCCTATGAAGAAGCTTCATGTCAGCACTACGGCACTTCAAAAGGTCAAGTTTTTTTGTTTTGTTTTTTTGACTGCAGGTTGTTGATTGCCATTGTATACTGTAAATAGTACTGTTTACAAGTCCATAGTTTATCAGTGTTGATGACTGACGATCAACAAACTAAACTGCTGATAAAACCCAGGAAAAACGATGAAGGCAGATTTTTCCCTACATGGCAAACTGAAGCCCTTTTCCCACACAACATTTTGTAGGTAAACACAGGATTTGTGAACCCTCTAAAAAGGCAATTAACACCTTTCCCATTGCCAGTTGTTGGTCTGACCTGTAGTGTTATGTTTTCACCCGTGTCACCTGTGCATGAATTGTGATGTCACACATGTGCCAGAAAGCGAGCAAGAAGAAAACACCATGGTCGCATATTTTACTTTGGTCTGTCTTTCAGTTGATCTAAATGATAAAATAGCAAATATTCAGTGCTATCCCAAATTGTAAAAAGTATGCTTTGCAATCTCCACCATGATCATCAAATGGCCTAATCGAGAATGCTGTTGCATTCTTTGGAGTGACTTTTAAATTTAATGATTTCTTTCTATTTGCAGGCTTGGGGTGCTGCCAGGAAGGTGTCCAAAGATGACTGGCTGGAGTGGCTGAGACGCTTGAGTGTCGTCTTACTCAAGGAGTCCTCCTCGCCTGCACTGCGATCGTGTTGGTCACTGGCTCAAACCTACATACCTCTGGCCAGGTACACCACCTCTGACTATTGGGACTCACTTCCTCTACTTTGCTCCACATTGCCCACATCCACTAAAATATTCAGACAAACTGGTTTTTGAAGGAGTTGATTGTGATCTTTTTTTATTAAAAATGTTCACTTTATTTTCCACAGCTTCACAACTTGACTAACATTAAAACCAGTTGCATGTTTTATTGTATTGGCTGATTGGATGAAGTTTCCCCCGTTAATGCGGAGACATAACAGAGTTTGAAGCTCTGGGGGGGTTTGGGCAACTACATTGAAACAGTGAACAGTGAAACATCAGCTGCTGTTGTTGAACTGCTTAATATGAAGCTGTTTGATTGGTTGGATTATCTACTAGTTTCTAGATATGACTGTGTGTAACTATAAATATGAAGCAGACTGTTATTGAAAAATTCAAGACATACAATAAATACATTTTAGTTGATTATGATCACTGCTGACTAATCCCGAATTGGTTTAAACCCTACTGAAAATCAAATTTTAGTGTTGTGTCTCAGTTTGTCTTTGTTTTAATGATTCCTCTGTGGCCCACAGGGACCTCTTCAATGCTGCCTTCCTGTCTTGTTGGTCTGAGCTGAGTGAGGATCAACAGGATGAGCTCATCCGCAGCATTGAATTAGCTCTGACCTCCCAGGACATTGCAGAGGTCACTCAGACTCTGCTCAACCTAGCAGAGTTTATGGAACACAGTGACAAGGTGAGCACTGACCTGCAGCACACCACAGTTTCACTGTCATAGACTTTATATATACATCATATTTTATTAAAATGCTCGCAAGCCCATGTCTCAAGTTACATTTTCAAAGTTCAAGTCATTTTAAGTTCAAGGTTTTAATATTAGCTGCTAGAGCATTTAAAGATGTGGTGAGTTGGCCAGCCTATCATACATCTACAAGGCGCCAATGTTATTCATACCATCAATGATTTAACTTATCAGTGTTTGAGTTTTTGATAAACTGCCCTGCCTCTTTCAAGAAAAGAAAAATATGTACTCATGGGATGTTCATGACATAAACTGCAATACATGATGATGGCTACCATTTCAAAATTTGTTGTACTTCAATGTGTCTTCTGCTAGCGTAGCAGCAGCATTCAGTTGTCATCTGCTTTGATGTTGTTGAGGCCCACTCAATTACATGTCTCATCTTCCAGTGTCATAAACACATCTTAACACTAAATCATGCATGAAAACACTTAATGTTTTGGCATCAAGCATCTGCCAGAAAGTTAACAGATGCCAAATGGAGTCTGTGACCGCAAGTGTAAACAAGTGTAAAGTCGTTCTGTTAATGTATCGATGCACAGACGACACAAACCACCCAAGTTTCCTGATTTCTCCTCTTATTTCTGGAAACACCAATCCCACATCTACATATACTGCTGTATCTGCACTGTGCCATGATTTAAAGCTTCCACAACATCAATTCATTACATCACTTACCAGTTACTTCAAGTAAAAGAGAATTTTAAATTAAAGAAGAAAATGCCTAGAACCACATAAATACTTAATAGTTCGACAGGTGTTGGGAGACTCGTAAATGTTAAACATAGAACACCTTTCTTTTTGCCTGTTGTTTGACCACACAGGCTGAGCTAATTAGTGCAGATACCCTTAGGTTGAGGGTAAAGACCGTCATGGTTAGGTCATAATAACAGGTTTCATCAGGGAACCCCTGCTGTGAAACTGCAGTAGCAACGCACCAAGTGTCTCCTTCCAAGCCAGTGGAAAGAAGTGTCAGTGGTTTCTGTGGGCTTTCAGGTGTGTTTTTGCACCTAGATATGATGATGGATTATTAATAATAATAATAATAATAATAATAATCATAATCATCATGATTATAATTACTTATTCCAGTCTTTGAAAATGTATAGCAAATTAATTGCCAATAGAGGACAGTAAAGATCACAGACATTTTTTTTTTGTTCATTTTGGGAAGTACACATGTTTAAACAGTTTGTTTACTTTTTCAGGGCCCTCTGCCTCTCCGAGATGATAATGGTATTGTGCTGCTTGGTGAGAGAGCTGCCAAGTGTCGTGCCTACGCCAAGGCTCTGCATTACAAAGAGCTGGAGTTTCAGAAAGGCCCTTCACCTCTAATCCTGGAGTCTCTTATCAGGTAGGAGAGAAACAACCACAGCTTTTATAAATTGTGAGCAGTTTACCTCAGTCTTTCTTCTTCACAGAATATGACTGAATGAAATTAACAAGTGACTTTACACTAACAATATTCCAAATCAGGAGAAACAAATAATCTCTTGTAAAGTTTAAGATTACCACATAATTCAGTGCCATTATTAATCAAGTTATAGTTAATTCAATCTGAGCTTAATTAAAAGCTAATGTAGATTTCAATTCCGAGATTAGATACCTCTGGGATTAACAGTGATTGTATTAGAGGTTATGACTAAAGACAAACATTAAAAGACTGAGTCGATATTTAATCTAAAAATTCACAAAGAAATTATATCACACATATCCTCGTGTCCCATAAGCCTTTGATATGTTCTGTCATTTTTTTCCATCCCTTTTCTCATCTTTTTTTTTTTTTTCGATGTCTTTGGCATGGTATAGAGAAATCTGTTTTCCAGCCATCTAATTGGACGCTTGCCTCCTTTTCATCTGTGAGTGTCTGGACTTGTGTTTCTCAGGGGCCTGTTTTCAATTTCTCAGGAACCTTGATGATGATGAATGATGGGAGTCGGCACTCTGGTGTTTTCAATATCCCCATCTGGTTCTCACCTCTCCAGGATTTCCCATAAAAGATCTAGAGGCTAGTGTGCAAAAAATCCAATACGTAACCTGGCTTACTGAGTCGCAGCTATATTGGAAAAAATAATTGTCTTATTTCTTAACACTTTTAAATGAGGAGGAGGCATCGTCACTTTTAGTTAACTATGGCTGGAACTATTGGCTTATCCCCTGATTCAATAATATCACAATAGTTCTTCACTTATTCGGTTTGTATTGTGATTTATGAAGTATTGCAGTTCTACAAGTAGTTGAATACAATTTAATGATCTATTGCAATTATTGTTAAAATTTATACCACAACACCATGGAGAAAAATATCAGCTATACACTTCATGTACTTATGGATATCATGAATCATAATTCCAATCATAATTCACATTACATGCAGTCAGTCTTTCAGTAGCATCATCACTCTAAACCCCTTGCCTTCATCTTAAAGTATGCTTGAGAATAATCTGTTATTTAGATTAAAAACAATGACAGTAGTTAATTGGCTGACTAAGATCATTCCACCTTTTAGTTAAATTGCCCTCATTTTACGTTATGTACATTTATAAGACGTTGAAAGTAGTTAGAGGAATGAAAGCTTCTGGTGCTTTTATTCTAAAGCACCCATCTCATCCAGGACAGGAAGTGTTAATGTAGATGCTGTGAACTTAAAGCTTCCTTTGAACAAACAGACTAGCTGTTATTCAACTGTTAACAACAATTAAACAATTTATCATTCACTGAAACAGATAAAGTGAAGATTTATTTTCTGACTTTGACTAACCAGCAGCATCCAATTGTGATCTTTTTGGCAGGGATTACATCTTTCGTCCTTGGGGTTAATAGGTGTAACTACATTCGGAATTGTTACTTGTATTCTTTAAAGGCACAGTGTTAAATCTTAATGGAATTCAGTGCTCATAAAATTATGAATTGTTTGTTGTAAACGGTATGAAGGACTCTACTTTATCTACTTTCAGACTCTTTCAATAGAGACATTTGTAGCCCAGTAACAACAGAGGGACACTATTAATTAAAACTGTGTCATATATATATTAAAAGTTTTTTTATATAATTAATAGAATAATTGAGTTCAGTGATCCTAGCGCAAGTGTAGGGACTAGAGCATAGTTGCATATTGACCCGGTATTAATAAAAATGTGTAGCCATATTGTAACCATGGATCGTGGAAATACTTGTGAAGGGCATGCGTTATTAAGTTTAATTTGTTCAGATGTTTAGTGCTGAAAATGTATTAATAGAATTCTTAGAAATGTCTGCTGGTGGTCATCCGTTGTAGCTTATGTGAATAGTTTTATCCAGTGCCTGGACTTAAGCCAACAAACTGACTGTTGGTAAGTACATACTGTACATTAACAAACTCTGCCTTTAAAAAGGCTTGATACCTTTAACATTTCCACAATAGTTTCACTGTTTTCCATTATGTTACACTATGTCAATTCTTTTTTTTGTTGGAGACACTAGTTTGAAGATGTTGAGCTTTACCTTTCTAAAAGAGAAAGTCCCAGTCATTTGTCCCTGTCCAAGTGCCTTTTTAACTTGGACCACCATGGTAATTTCTTCTGAAGGGAAGGGATAAATGTTGTGCTTTAATTTGACTGACAAAGCCGACATCTGAGCCTGTGCAGGCAGTGCTTCCTGTCTGTAGGCATTCAAATGCTCTAAGGAATCCTGTGGGTCTAAAGCAAAATGCTGTTATTTTTGTTTGAGCAGTAAACCTGGAGGCATTTAACACGATGGTAGAAAAGTATGTGTGTGTGGTCCTCATTCCTGCATTTGGCTTTCGTGTCCAGAGACCTTTGCCCACAGTGTCAGGAGATGACCCATGAGTCAGAAGTCACTGGCTCAAGGCAAATATGTGGCTATTATTGGACATGAATGGACACAAGACTTTGCTTTGCTCTTAGACTCCCACTAAGTTTGACACATGGTGAAGTGGAATCTTGTTTGAAACACGAGTGTGTCACATTTCTTTTAAAAAATATCTTTATTTTCTATCACATAAAACAACATAATTACAGAGCTGTACACATTTTACAAATTAAACATTTCCATTATTAACGGTTAAGGTTTTAATAACATTTATTGGAATTCATAAGAAATACCTTTGGTGTTTGGTCCCATTCCAGCAACTTAGACAGATCCTAAAGTTTCATTAGCTCCTATCAGTCCTAATGATTTAAACCTGAACTAGACCATTCTAGACTGAAACTTGCTGCTACAATAATAATTTTGTGTCTAAATGATACATCCTAGTGCTTTCAGAGAGGAAATATTAAAATCTGGTTACCCAAATGGGACAGTGGTAAAGAGCATCTATTGAAGCTTTTAAAAAATAAAATATTTTACTGATAAATACACAAAATGAAGTACACTTTACAATCATACACGGTAGAAACATTACACATTCATCTGACTCAAACATAATCAGACCAACACAAACGATGTATTCATTCCTTTCGCAGTCAAGGGAAGGCTACATTTTAATTGACCAAGTATTAGTGAAATCTCTCCGCATTCATGCCCATCATGATCCAGGAAACACAGTGGAAGCACCTATGGTTGAAAACCCACTGGACGGACCTTCATCTCCACTTTCTTGAGGGAGTAGTTGGGCCCGTGCCAACCATACCAAGTGATCCCATCTGTGTTCTTTGTGTGCTCCCGGTAGCGATAAAAAACACCATTTAAGTTTGAGTCGGTGCAGCAGTTGTACCAGTAGCCACCTGGAGGGAAATGAAGATAAAAGAGAGATCTATTGTTAATTGAAAGAACATTCCTACATGTCTTGTTTTTGTTTGTTTTCTCTAATAATTTACCTTTGCGCAGAGAAGCACAGTCATCCACACATTTGTCATTGTCCTTGTGCATGGTGCTGAAGTTGGTGTTGTTGTGGTAGCGAAGGGAGTCTCCAGCGTTCCCACTATAGTTGGCAAGGAAGAGCTTGTAGCTGTTGAGCTCATTACTGATGGTGAAAAAACCATACTCAGCATAGCGTGTCTGTCCTTCCCAGTCCTGCATTGGAAAGCACACATAAAGTGATTAAAAGACAGGCAGCTTTTGAACCTGAGAATGTTGGCACCCATTGTTTGCCCAAAGTCTCTAAAAGTTGTCCCTTTTTTTGATTATATTAATGGGTTATGCAATGTTTTTGGTTTGTTTAGGCCTGCATGATTGCCATGTTTTCAAATAGATACCTCCAACTCAATTCGGAGCACAGTGGGCTGCCTTGTTAGACGGAAGATGTTGTCATTGCCCAGCCAGAAGTCCCCACGGATGGATCCAAATCCATTTTTGTACTGCTTCCAGTCACGGTTGAATGATGTCAGGCCGACTTTGCGCCTTTGGATCACAGTCCATCCGCCTCCTTTTGTATCCATATCGCAGAACACCTAAAAGCATTAACCATCTTTTAATACAGTGCAAAAAGTGAATAGGGAGACCTCACAATGCTCTTCCAAAAAGATGACACAAATGCTATATAAAGGGTTCAAATTTAACTTACGCTCAACTCGGGTGTCCCCAGAAACTCATCTTTGGGCAGTTTGTACTCTCCAGAGATCTTGTAACTTTTGGTGTAGAGTGATGCACAGTCATAAATTGCATCTGAAAAAAAAGAACATCTTAAGTTATTGAAAACCATGCACATTTAGATACATTCTAACAGCTTTGTGGATATTTGATTTTTTTGGGCATGTAAAAACCTTGCCTTCCAGAAGTCAACAATCTCAAACTAAGGTGTTGTGTTTTATAAGGCTCAGATTATTGCATGCATACTAATGTAATCTTTTACAGTATGGCCATGCCGTTAACAAGGCTATTGGATCACTGAGGAGCAATAAACCCAGTACTTAAACAAGTCTGTGTAAAAGAAAAAGAGATGGAAACCTTCCACTTCTAATCTTCAGATCCCTTCCTGTTCTGCTCTCCTTTCTCCAATTTACTCAAGTTTTTAAAAGGTTACTTGTTCAATTTGCCAGTGACATAAATGTGGCCATATTAGACCACATAGTTGAGGGATTGAAATAATAAACTACATCATAGCTACTTAACCTTTCTGCGCCAGCTAGTGCTGATTAGTGGTGTATTAAAGTTGACTTGAATGGTGGAGATGATTTTCCTTTGATGGAACTGCCACATAGGCCTCTAGCTCCAAACTAATGCCTTTGACTGATTTGGACAAGGCTGATTAAAGCTTTTTGACGGCTACCATAAATAAATATTTGACTGATATGACAATTCAAAATCATGTTTCAAAATCAAAACATTGGCAAGCACATTCAAAAAAAAAAATTCCGAGTACTCTCAATTTGTTGTGTACCAGGGTATTGGTAGTTAAGAAATTGTACTAAAAAGAAGCCTTATTATGTGGTCAACTTGACATAATTTAAAAAAAAGAAAAAAGGCTTTCCTTCAATATAAATAAGAAAATCTAGAAATGGTTGCCAGACAAAAGGTACATTTGAAGTTCACTCATGTATAATATTTCTGTGTCCATATGTGGAATGAATTTCACAGCAGCTGCTCAGTCGCAGGCTAGTGAAAATAAGTGGCAGGTCAAATATGCACAACTGACGCGTTAGGTTCACCATGTGTGAACACTTAACAGTCTCTCCTGAGGAATATTTAGTTGACATACATTGCTTTCACATACATTTAAATGGGCAAAAATGCTAAGTTTAACCATATTCTTGCATTTAAAAAAACACACCAACAAGCTGCATGCACAACATCTTGACAGTGTGTCATTTCATTGTTTGCCTATTACAAAGTATGGAGGCTCACCTGATGAGGTCTGAGTGGCAGATTGCAGGGTTTGTAGCTGCATGATCTCCACACGGTTGTTGATCTCCGAGTATTTGCTCTCTGCCTCCGTAACTCGTGCTTCTTGCTGCCGGTTCTGTTTGTCCAGCTCCATTATTTGCCTCACAACGTTCAATAAGTCTGTCCCCTGCTTGCGACTCAGCTCCTCAAGGATACTAGTCAGATTGGCTACCTGGACCTTGAGAGAGCGCACATCATCGCAGCACTGAGCCTTGGCTGGCTTTGATGTTGCCAGTCTCTTTCTGGGACTCTGGGCCCATGCTTCTGCTAACAGAAGCAGTGTCACCCCTAGAGCCACTATGCTCAACCTTTCCTTTGCCATTTTGTATACAAATGCTCTAGTTTTTCACACAACCTCAGTTGTCTATGATCAGAAGTAGTCAGTCCCTGTAAAATGTCTTTGCTAGAAATATTAGCTTTGCCTAACCAGTTGAGTTGGAGCTCTCTATTGACTTACAGCCTACCACGGCTCTGTCTTATTTCCTCAGTGAAGCCCTCCTCTGCCTGAGCATCTTAAATATTTTGCATGTGGGTCCACCCCCTCTCTCTTGGTGCACACCAGTTACCGGCCTGATCCTCTCCAACCTTATGGGTGGGTCCTCCCCTAGCCCACCTCTGCTTCTACCCTCATCTTACTTTCTCCAATCCCCACATTTCTCCTTTCTTTATTGGGTGATTCAGTTTTCTGGGCAGTAATGTTGCTCAGCAATTGCCTGGAAGAGCAACGTATTGGCTGAGGTGTGAGAAGTGATGGCTTTTCCCAGATATGTTGCTCTTCAGTGTGTGTGCTACGTGTTACTCTGAAACAGAAAACTCTTTAATTATATTTAACTTAATCTGCTACACCGTTAAAACTTGTGCATCCTTGCTTTTGGGAGTTGTATGTAATTTTCCCGTCTTAACACTTTAATTATCTGTTAATGACAGATGGTACTATAACCTCGGGGCTAACCATTTCTTCAGAAAATTTGGTCTTTACATGCCGAAAGATGTGTGAAGTCACTAAGTAGTCTTAATTGTAGGTTAAGTGCTCTATTGATGTCAAAGCAGGCGTGTTCTACCCTGAGCTTTTTAGCATCAGATTTCAAAAGGGTGTTGATACAAAATGAAAGCTGAAAACGCCAGGATTAAAGTAGACCAAAAATTGCATGACACATCAAGAATTTGTTCATGAGAATGTCTGAATGTGCTTTCAACATGTGTCAAGGCTTTATACTTTGCCATTGCACATGCTTAAATGGTTTTACTGTTACCCACCAGAGAACCACAATTTATGAATAGCAGATGGTAATGGCAATTGTTACAGCATCCAATATATTCATACTTTTACATTGTAAAAATCTGATTCCTAAAATTATAAAGCAAGTGGGAAAATTGAGAGGTTCTCCTGAATCCCCATTTTTTATTTTATCCCCAACTCCCCCGAGAAGCTGCCAGCCCTGCTAACTTCACAGAAGAGGCCTAAGGGGTCTTGTGTTGGGCGGTTTATCGGTGTATGTCATGGGTCATTATGCCATGATCCTGCATGACTACCATGGTAATAGACAATTATGAATAACAGAATATGTAAACTGCTGTGATGAAGGCAAAGACTATGCTGCAAATGCCGGAAGTGCTATACAGCATTAACCGAGACATGGCTGGACTAAGACATTCCTGTCAGTTTTGACTTGTGCTTTATTGCTTTTCCTTTCTCCACATGGACTGGAATGAACTGTCTGGAAAAGATGAAATGCCAGTTAGTCAGTCAAAATGTTGACAACATACAGTTAACAGATGTATTCAATCAAAGCAATGAACAATTAGCATGCTTAAATCTCGCCAACCAGCAATCTTGTTTATAATAAGTGTATCTTGTACACACTGATGATGTAGTGCTCTCTCAAGCTTAAACTAAATTGGAAAGATCAGTAAGTCAAGATATAGTGCATATCACTGGACTACAACTTTAAAGGTGAAATACAGGACTGTGCAAAAGTTGTAGGCCACCACTAGATTAGTATAATATAGTTGTTTTAGCAATGCTATAATGACCATGCATTGTATAGTTAAACTGATTGACAGCTTGCCAATATATAACTTTCAGTCACTTCATTCCAATCCAAATACCAATGGTCACAGAAATCAACAGACATAAATACAACGAAGCTTGTGATGACTTAAGACAACATACATAACTCTCAGAATCAGGTTTATTGCCAGTTAAAGTTTAAACAATACTAGGAATTTGCTCTGGTCAGTGGTACACACATAGAGACAGACTACCTACTACCAATACGATGAGGCTTTTTCAGGCAAAAACATGTTTTTTTTATGGGGTCACCTGTATGGTTGATGGTTTGAAAGAGGAGTGAAAGAAGCCATCTATGTTAACCTGGAGAAACCATCACTCAACAGAGGAGGTGGACTAAGACGCCAACTAACAGCCACCTACAATGCTGCCCCGAGCTCTCTTCCAAAAAGGATCAACAAGCAAACACATAACAACAGTGAAGTCCAACAGCTATACAATAGTAGTGTCTGTCTTTCGGGTGACCCTACTGACAATTTCACACCTTATGTAAGGTGTAACCAACAACCTGACACTGGGCGTGCTGAACGTCTGCATTGTTCAACTTAAAAACTCTCTAGACAGGTATCAGCCTCCGATGTTAAACACCTGTTTTTTCTTACCAGCTAGTTAGAACTGAAGAAGCGTCTTGGATGAGAGGTGAAATGTCTTCAACTCAAGCATGTCCAGTCGCCTACAGCAAACTACTGAAGAAGACTATGACCTGGATGATTGAGAACCTTTACCGACAGTTAGAGAACTTAAGCTAACCTTGGCTTAAGTTCCCAGTGTGGCTTCCTTGTCCCCTTCCACTAGCAGATCTGTTGGGGTCTGTTGTCAGCTTCCTCTCCACTTTCAGCTGTCTATATTTAAATGCATCTTGACTGCAGACACTTGTTTTTCTGGTACTGTGGTCGAGGCATTTTTGAGAGTTGTACAGAGGCATTTTGGGTCTGGTATTGTTTAGTACGTTGATGCTTAGCAGTTAGCTGCTCCACTCTTTCTGCGGGCATCCCTTGTGTTAAAGTGCTACTAGCTGTTTAACTGGGCTGGTGGCACAACAGACCAAACAAAAACATCAACACAGTTTGTGGCCTGCAAATTAAAGGCAATCAGAGATGGCAGACTTAACCCCATTCACCCAACAAGCCTCTGTCACCCTGTTTGTATAACAGACTCTGCGGCTCAACGGTAGAGCATCTGACTCCAGATCAGAAGATTGCGTGATCAAATCCACGTCAGGGTCAACATTCTTGGGCCTCTGTTGCTCATATTGCAAGCAAGTGTGTAAACACAGAGTCACCAAAGACAATACTTCACTCCCACTCTGTGTAAAACAATGTGTAGTTTGTATAAGCATGTGCACATATTTACGTGATGGATTTTGTTTCATTTATGTTATGGCGTTCACACATATTGTTGAAAGACTAATTGGCTGCCTTGACTCACTAATAGTGAGTCAGTTACATTATTTTATTATTTATTTGAAATTATCTAATGTCTGGAAGCACAAAGCTGTGAATTGGGCAACACATTGGGTTGAATGTATCAAATGTGGAGCAAAAACAAAACTTGAGTTTCACCCTCTTCTGCCATTGTCTTGCATTATCCTCCATCACCAGTCGTGCTTTGTTTTTCTTAAAGCCTTTAGGTTTTTGAGTCTCTCTTGCCAGATATTTGGCAAGGTTCCCTCACTTTTCCTCTCATGATCAGGCAAATAAATGCTTTTTCCTCGGCATCACCCTTGCATCATGGGAACTTTCAGATATGATCATTTTCACTGGCATATTCCTCCATAAGAAGGTGTAAGCCACTCTTTTCAACCCGTCACCACTTGTGAATGTCCAAGTTACTCATTGCATGCTTTTGTGGACATGTGTTTAACATTTTTGTGTATTTGTTTAAACTGTAAATTGCATATGGGAGCAATCAAATAATTTGTTGTCCATAAAAACACATTTTGAAGATATTAGGCCACTTTCATGTTCGGCTAGCTGTATGACTTTAATTGGTTGACCCCAGCTATTGGATGATATCCACTGAAGAGGAAACTATTTAAATTACACAAAACAGAAATTGGCTGGTCTTGTTCTTACAAGAATAAGAATTTTTATCCTCATCATTTCCTTTTTTATCCTCCAGTCCCTTTATGTATGAATACTATTTCTACAGTGGTCAGATGTTTCTGACTGTTCAATAATGTGGTGTTAAATGATGCATGGTGAGTGTTGACCTCCCTGTAAATCATAACCCTTACTCATTGATGTACTCTATGTCGGTCTCTTTTGGAAAAAAAGAAAAATTTGGAAAATGTGCCTCTCTGGATTCTCTCATTGTCCTAACTGCTCTCTGAGTCACATCTCACTTTGCAGCAATGCATCCCAGAGGCATCACTTTCCTTTGGCCCTGGACTGTGTCATTCAGTGCTAGAACAAGAAAGTCCAGCTCCATGCTGTTTTATATGTTCAGCAACATGCTGTGTTTTCCTTAGAAACAGCTTCTTTAAACACCTCTTTTGCTCTAACCGTGTCTCACCAGGCTCGATGATGAATGCTTGGCTCCTTTTGAAATTAGACGAACTTACTAAACTTGAACCAAAGCCTCTTCTTTATACAACTTCCTCGGGAAGACAGCACATTTCATTGAACAAATGTTTCTTTTTATTTGGAGACGAGTAGCACCCTGTGCTGTGCTAGTTGTAGGAGTCATCTATGTTTTATGAGTGTGAGCTGACTGAACTGAAAGTGTTTTTAGTCTGAATATTCTCACTGATGGCTTTTGTGTCCGAATATACACTGGAAAAAAATTTTGTAATCTAACAGTGACCACTGGGACCAAACTGTCAGCAGACTACGCATGGCTTCAATTACAGGAAAAGGCAGAAGGTAGAAGCAGCAGCCAGAGAATTCCAGAGCTTCTATCTCAAAACTTTGAAATTACATAATCTTTATTGACAGTAACCTCTTCCACCGGTCTGTCTGTCTGTCTGGCTTATTTGGAAGTGTAATATTTTTACTCAGTATTTTTTGATTTATTGTATCCTGTGTTAAGATTAAAAGTACAAATCAAAGCTGAAGGTAAACATTCAATTCAATTCCGTTTTATTTGTATAGTGCCAAATCACAACATACATTATCTCAAGGCACTGTACATAGTAAGGCAGAAACCTTTTCAATAATAAAGAAAAGAGAAACCCAACAATTCACACAATGAGCTAGTACTAGGCATCAGTGATCAGAGAAAAAAACTCCCTTTTAACAGGAAGAAATCTCTGACAGAACCAGACCCAAAAATGTGTGGTCATCTGCCTTGACCGGTTGGGGTGAAAGGAAAAATGGAGGTGAGGAGAGGTGGGGGACAAAAAGGGGGGAGAGAAAGTGGAAGAGGGATGCGAGACAGAAGAAAGAGACCAGGAGCAGATATATAACAATTATATCAAGTTATAGGTTTAGACAGGACATTTCTGAATCACTTATGACATGTTTATAGTACTACAATGTCATTGTAGTACCTTTCTTCCTCTTTTGAATTTTAGATTATCCTAGAAGCAGTATGGTTTTGATTTATATTTGTTTAAAAATATATATAAATAATAATAATAATAATAATAATAATATAAAGCTGAATAATAGTGTCAAAATGAAGAAATGGTGTTATTAACTGCTGTATAGCAATTTTGATAGTACAGTCGCCATCATTAACGCTGCTGTGTTATTTTACTGAAGAACCCTGTAATCCTATTTATCTCAAGTGCAAGCTAATATTGCAAAGCCTTTGCTGTAGCCATGGAAAAAGTGTGATCCATTTATTTTTTATAAATGTTATTTAGTTTGAACAAGCAAAGAAGACTTGATGTTTAAGACCAACCAAGTGTGGTGGGTTTGTTATACATTATAAAATGGATACTTTTGGTTCGTAGCTCCACTGTCTTTTATGCCTTGCTTAATTGCTAGTATTTGAAAATAGGAATGGCATGCCTGGTGGTGCGTTCAGGCTGTAATAAAGTCACCATTCATTTTAAATGCCTAAAGCAAACAGCTAAGTTGCCATAGATTTGAATTTCTTAGTAAAACAAAGGACACTGCGATCTCCACCTCAGTAAAACCCGGTCACGAATAGGGGAAAAATAAACTGTTCCATATTTTCTATAATAAAGGAAACGATATGCACCAGTGCATCCTCTAACTCTGAAGTGGCAGCCCTCATGTCCTGGCAGACTATCAAGTGCTCTGATGGCTTAAGCTGGTGATGGCTACCAGGTGACATCTGCTGTTATGCTGCAAACTGTCTGGCCACTCACCACCTTACAAACCAGTAGCTGGGACAAACAGTACTGGATGGGAAGCAAATGGATTAGCCACTATCCCTTTAGATTACATCCCCCTCTCCTGTATAAGCAAAGCTGGCCATGTGGCGCTGCTTCAGAGAGACATTTCGTGACACTGGGATATAAAAGCACTCGGGACAGAAAATTCTTATGCCAACATTCATAGACTCTATCACAGGCCCTTTACATGCCTGACATTCACATTGCTTGTTATATTGATTTGGGGGAGGAAGCAATCGCAGCACGAGTAGATTTCAGTTGATCAAAGCAAAATAGACACAGTAAATACATCACAGATATATGTATCTAAATATTTTTTTTACTGAAATTGTAATCAATATGCCATCTGCAGATACTGAGGCCCCTCCAAAAAACAATATAAGGGTCTCTTTGTCTACATAGCAACAGCAGCATTCCAATGAGGTGACTTTCAGTTTTTTTGGGGGGGTGGTGGCCGCTGGAGACGCTTTGTACTATTGGCCTCTTGACCTGGAGGCGAGGAACCCAGGAGAGGCATTCTGCAGTGGTGTCCCAATGTGTTGATAGTGTGGTGTAAACATGGGTGGAATAGTTTCTCTGGCTGATGTCTCCATGACTCCCTAACACACCTAACATACTTACTAAGAAAAAGAAACGTGTCATGTAAAGTCATGCAAAAGAGTGGACCGTTTTCTCTCCGTCTACCTTTTTCACTTGACTATTTTGTATAGAATTTCTTATTTACGTTGTAAAAATGCGTCATTCCACCTGATTTAGTCTTTACAAAGAAATTGTTTTGAAGTGTAATAGTAAGTGTTTCCCTCTGCTGGGCGACATTGGGTTCGTCAGATGAGTTACTCCTCTATAGCTGCACTCATCCCAGTTCAGCCTGGAAGGAGATAGTTGTCTGAGGTAACCACTTCCTTAGCCTCCCTGTTTTTCACATGCAATGATTTAATACTGTCTCTAAAGACAAGCAGAGACCCAGATCGCTATTGGGTAATGGCAACCTGTTGCTTATTACTTCCATGAGCTTATGCTATTATTGAAGCTTTATGTTGTGTTCCAGTATTAGTGTTGAATGACACTGTTAGGATATGGTATTTTTTTTAAAGATATAATCTAAATAGTGAATGGTGGTGTCATTGCATTTCTGAAAGGACTGTATCTCTGGACATGGAATGGTTTGTTTTTTTGTGTGGCTGTCAAAGTCAGGGCATTTCAGTTCTAGACTCTTACAAACAGGAGATAACGCACCAGCACCTGCTTTGAATTATTTCAGAAATAGAAAATCAGGAGAGTTCGCAAATTTGTTTTGTTTGAAAACGGGCATCAATTGAAATGCAGAACACAAGTCCTTCTGCTAGTTTCCACAGCACTTAATCATTACGTTTCAGTATGTACTATGTATTTTTGATATACTTGAACAAAGTAAACAGTACAGTTTCAGATTTGTGACATTTTAATTTCCTTTTAAACGTTTTAGACCCATTAATGTAATTGTATCTTTCTTCCCTCTTTAAAATTAGAATAATTTGAAACTGATCATTTTATCCAAAAGAAAAGTTTGAGGAAAATGTTTTAATGTGCACTAAATATCAGTGATTTATTTCCTTAGAAGGCAGTCAAGCGTTAGTTGTTAATCAAATAAAGGACCTAATCACTTAATGCTGAAGATCTTTGAGATATCTCCAGGTGTGACTGTAGTTTCAGTTTTTACTTTGTAGAGTCGGTTTAAATAAAACATGCGTTTATATGTGGGTTTTACTTTTTGAAGAATGTATTTAATTTGTGCCACATACGAGCCAGAATAAAATCATAGTTAAAAACAGTAAATCCGTCTTGGCTCACTGTAGTATGTCTGATTGGCTAGACAATTCTTTTGTAAACATGAGCTCACCGTGGACATACTTTTAATTTCTTATAGGGCATTCTCATGCCCTATTGCCATGGGAAGTTTGTTTCAGAGACAGTGTAGTGAGCGTCATCAACAAAGGTCCAACTCCACCCATTTTTCATCTGTAGTTTGCTATGAAATGGCCTGCACACTGGAAAGAACTCCCCAATGTGCCAGGATAGTTAGGTTTGTTCTCAGTATATTGTAATGTAAATTGCATTCTGGCTAACCCAAAGATGAATGGCCCCAACAGGACGGAGACTAGATAAGTATTTTTTTTCCGACGGTGCAAATGTAAGGAAGAGTGGTGTGAAAGATCTGCCACTGAAATGGGCCAGATATTGAGTCTCTGTTTCAGCATGCCTCAGTCACATGGAACGATTCAGCCCTCTTGACAGTGTCCAGATTCATGCCTCCATCAACATTCCGCCAAACCAAACTATCAACTGAAAATCAGATAATTTATATGTGCAGCTTTTTTTCTCCTGTCAAGTCACCAAAATTACTTTTGCACAGCCCTATAAGTTTAAAGATTTCTTCCCTTCAAGAACTCAAGAATAAAATCAGGTTGTGCATGAGTGATTTCCCCATACAGGTTTTGTGTGTTTATTGACAGCATAGTATGATCATGTTTAGTGGTAGACCCTCCAAATAATCAGTGTATTATGATGGCCGTAGCATCAAAATAGTCTTGGACCACTTTCCCATAAGTGGTTCTAGAATTTGAAATATCTCTTTATATTTCAGTATACCTCTACAACATCAAAGGTAAAAAGAAAAAGGTAAATTAATTTATCGGGTCTCGATTCAGCAAATCCTTGAATTTAGATAACCTTCCCCATTTTTTGAATTATGCTCAACGTTAGGGAAAGGAATCAGCACTTGGCAAGAAGATGGTCCAAAAATCAGCAAGGATTAAGTGGATATTTTACTAATTAGTTTAGATTAGGTCCACTCATGAGGTTTGATTTTTTTCCCTCACTGCGAGCCTCACTTAAAGCTTTACTCTCTGTAGGGGGAAATATGTACAATTTACTCTGGGATCATTCTCTTTTCTCAATGAAATATCCAAGCCAGTTGAGTTACGACTCCTTGTAGTTTTCTGACAATGTACGATGTCTTGTTATTGTTCTTTTCTCTACTTAATGATATTTAAATTGTAATAGTGTTTGTTTGGCTTTACTAATAGGAGAAAAAGATGGATTATTTATCAGTCATAAAGTGAACTGAAAGTCAAAGCTAATTATATAACTATTCATTCAAAAATACATGCCTTTTAGTGAACACCCATACCAGCATTTTTTTGTTTGCATTAAAGATTCAATTTACTGGCCTCATACTTGTAAAGAATTGTATCAAGGACCTCACTCTCTAAATGTCTGCGAGAAAGAGCTGCATGTTAAGCTCATTTAGGGGTTTTGAATTAAACCTCAAATAAATCTGATGCAGGACACACCACACATTGTCTAAAATTCATGACAAAATATAATAAATCAGTTTAACAGTTGATAGAGTTTAAGCTCAAGTGCTTTTCAATGTCTTCCCAATGCCTTGGGCATGCAAGTCACCAAAAAAAAAAAATGCCCCAGTTAGGAAGTGATTCTTGTAGCGCTGCACAAGAAAGTGGCTTGACAGTGGTCTCATGATGTTTTCTGCTTGCTAATAAGTTGATGACGTTTTTGCTTGAGGACAACATTGTCATCTGAATGCATTTAAACTTCATGTGTTCAGAACTGGCATCCAGATGGTTCCAGCAAAGGGACAATGCATTCTCCAGAGTCAACAAGAGAGTAAACCCTCTCCTCAGATGAAACCACATCTGTGCACCCTTAGTGCACCTTGTTTGTATGTGTTGGAATGTGGAGACCTTGCAACTCTTTGTTCAGTTGGTGCTTAAAATGTAATTTATTGATAAATATAATAAGTTATATTTGTAAGTCCAAATATACAAAACATACCCATGTGATGTCGTCAGTGGTAGTTGTTGTTTTTATTGCAAACTGTGGGGTAATTATTTAATTTGTTGCTGAAACGGTCCATAGCACTTTGTCACAGACCAATACTCATTTACAAAAATGAGCTCACCTTCTCGTGTTATGTAGTCACTAGTCACACTGAGTAGTTGGATTTCCCTCAGGTCATTAAGTCTGACGGTCTCTGTCATCTGTTTACACCAGCATCTTTTGAAAAAGTAACCTCAATTGCTGGAGACTGTAAGGACAATTCTCATCGTCATGCAAAATGTATTTATTTATTGATTTTTTCTTTTCTTTTTTCTTTTAGTTTGTGGTGAATCATTTAACAGCAGAGAATTATAACTGGCCAAAATCCTTAATTTATTGGTCCAGTGTGTAAGAATTAATGGTAAGACTGCAGATTGCAGCAATCTACAGTGGCCCTCACATACCATACCTTCATTTGCATAGAAAGCCTTTTCTACAAAATACAGAAAGTGCTTTGCATTTGGGCTGCTGTGTAAAACATGGTGGTTCAAGATGATGGACATATAAAAAGAACCTAACACATTTTCTTTTTTATTTTTAACATGTCGTCATTGACAGTAGTTGGAGAAAAGTGGGTGATTGCCGGAAAACAAGTTACAGAACATTTTTCTTGAAAGAGCATTGAGTTATAAAGTCAGCAAGCCTTATGAAGGTTACTTGCAGCAGTCAGATCTGCATTTTCCTTTCAGGTTAAAATATAGCTCCTGTTTCAATTTTGTTTCTTTTAACCTGTCACCATCTCATCTGCTCCAGCAGTTTTTTTAGCATTGGCTTGACCACCGGCTGTGCCTTCTCATCACGTGTCTGGCCTTTACCCTGTGTCATACTGAGTTTCTGACATGAGTGTTCTTCTTCAGGTTATACCTGCTGTCGTCAGGAACTCTGCAGCATAGGATTACTCTTTAAATGCTACATTTTACAGACGAATGGGCCGTGGCTGCTGTTGAGGAAATATAATAGACTTATGGTTCAAATGAGTGTTTCCAGATGTGGTGGCGGCGTGGGTGAGTGAGGATGTACAAATGAGATCTGTGCTGTATTGACAGATAACGCATCATTTGTCAGACAAGTGTGACAGATGTCAATTGGTGCATTTACTTCTCCCCCCTGAAAAAAACATATCCTGAAAGAGGAAAACATTAATTGTATTAAGGCAGGTTGCGGAGTTTACTGGCAATGGCAAGTGTACCTCCACGTGATGAATACATTACTTTTCTTGGAGGAGCATGGATGGCACAGGAGTACACTTCTCACCTAATACCAAAGAAACCTGTGGTGCAATGTCAGTGTTTCCACTGGCTAGATGCAGTATTATAACAGTTTCAGTGTTTGTGGTTGGTAAGCTGGTGAGCGACCCACAACCGTGTCTTCAAATCACTGATTCACACTGACTCATAAGTGGTTTCACAGACATGGGTACGATCTGGCAGAACCAACATCTTTTTAGAATCAGGCCGGTGAAGCCTTTTTTTTTTCTTTTTTAAATTTTAACTACCCCCAAGTCAACAGTGGCGTTAGCAGCAATGCATAATACTGTTAACATACAAATTTATGGGATGACATAATGACACAGGGCAGTAAAAGGGGGAGGATTTTTTTAATTAATGTTAGCTTTGGCTACAGTATCTGCAGAAAGTTTCCAGATTCCCTCACGTTTTGCAAACTTGTTGTTTGTTTTTTTAGATGGATATAAATTGCCAATCAGACTGTAACCCATAACGACAAAGTGAAAATGTGTTTTTACAGCGTCTTGACAAATCAAAGCTGAAAGCCGTGATTTGATTCAGACCCTTTGCTGCCACATTCCAAGTTGTGGTTTAGTGCATCCTATTACTTTAATTAGCCTTGACAGGTGTCTAAAACTCGGCTGGAGTTGACCTGTGGCAAATGTTATTGATGGGACATAGTTTGTCATTTTGGGTAATTAAGTTTAGGCTTGTGGGCAAAATTGCCGTTTTCTTTTAATCAGTATAAAATTAAATCTCTAACAAAAAAAGCCCACAAAAAAGTGTCCGACAGCAGTTTCTTCCTAGAAAAAGCCAAACATTTGACATCCTGCCAACACTTATCTGTGTATAAATACTCAAAAAGAGTGATGTACATTTTTACTACAAATTAACTACTATTATTTAACCACTGCTAATAATTGCCTACACTCCAGTGTAGTCAACATAATCAGTAATCTTATAATGTCTGTTAAGTGAAAGCTTGTCTTTGTTTTTGTCTTATCTTGCAGCATCAACAACAAACTACAGCAGCCAGAAGCTGCATCTGGGGTGCTGGAGTATGCCATGAAACATTTTGGGGAGCTGGTGAGCACTTTTTTTTCCTGTCTTTATGTGCCTCTGATCAAGGTCGGAAGCCTTATTTTAGGTTGCATTCAGACTGGGACAATAGAAAGAAAAAGACCCTGTAGATTGTTTCTAAAATTGTGCTATATTCACGGCACACAGACTTTAAACATCCTGTCTCAAGCAAGTATGATACTCATTGCATGGTCTGTGTGTGCATATACATATTCAAAATCATTAAAACTCAGACACCCAGACATTTAGAATAATAATAAAAGTAAATAATAATAACATATTGTGTTTTATTTGGTCTCTTGTCTGCATTCACGTCTTCCCAGGGTATCCTATCCCCATTTCACACTATTGAACATGGGGAAAGAGTCATATGAGACACAAACCCCCAGATCACCCTGTTCTGAATGTGCAGCATGTGGAAAAAACATCTGCTGTTTTGTTTAGTAGTTTGGGGGCAAGGAGCAAAGTTATGGACGTTTTTTTCAGTTTGACTGGATATTTGGATTCTCTTAAACGTTCATGAACTTATTATTTCTCTCTGTTGTGCATTTTACAGAAAATACTTGTGGCTAATTTGTACTTTTTTTTTCTACATTCCAAAACTGTAAGAATATCATGGAGTGATTTGTAAGGTTCTTGGCTAAAATTATTCTAACTCTCAAAGTTTTAATATCAGTCAGGTTGTTTGCATGGAAATGCTAGACACTGACATTTTATTTTATTGTGAAGCAACAACATTTTTTAACCACTATTTTTGTGTTCATGTCTGCTCATCCTCTATGATATTGAAACCCTGGTGTTTCATATTGTCAATGGAAAAAAAGAGACTGAATCAATTTGTGGTAGTCAGTGTTGATTTTGTGGCGACCTGCCACACTTTGGTCATTGTATTTGAAACCCTGGTTGGCTACTACTCAACCCTGGTTTCTGCATTTGCTCAACAAGACACAGTCTATTTATTATTCAAATGGAAGATTGTGTTTGCCTAAACCCATTACATTTGAAAGAATTAAGGAGACCTTTTGGCACATTCACATTCTAACATACAGAAAGTAAATATAAAAGCACTACACAGAATGAAGCACATGGATAGTTTAGAAATTGTACAAGGCTATAATTTAGATGTGTTCTTTTTTAGGTGATTGTTGGCACATAAAATACATAAAATTGTCATGGAGGGGGGATGGAATCCCAGGGTAAACTAAATTGATGAATTCTATTAACAAACCAAGTTTTAAATTTTTCCCACAATCTTCAGTTGTCACAAATCCAGATACATGTGTTTGACTGTGTTAATGACATACTTACTGTCTGCAGTCAGTGGTGGAAAAACAGGGCAGTGTTTAGAGACAACTTAAACATTCCTAATTCACTTGTTTTTTTATGAAGGGGTAGTTGTAGTCAGAAGTTGGGACAAAAGTGTTTTCCAGCCATTAGGGCGCCTAAGGTAAATGTCTTTCCTTTTGCCTTTGTGAGCTGCATTTATGCTTCTCTGTAAGAGCATGGGAAAAGTGAAAAGACTCAGTAAAAACTGTTTCACTGTGTAGTTCCTGGAACGTTGTTTATGAGGTAACCATTTGGAGAGCTGTACTGACTGGGGGAGGAAAAGGTTGAGAAAAGGTTGTAAGAATTATGAGTATGTGTATTGAATGTATTTATAGTATATTTACATAGTTTCAAGGCCAGTTGTTGAAGTTATTTGTTTGTGGATCAGAGTTCCAAAGTCTCTTTGAGCTAAAAAGTAAAGAAAAAAAAACAACTATTTATTTTAATGTCAAATGATTGAGATGGTCAAAAACAATGGTCTGGCTGAATGACAAAATACCAATTCATTTGTCAATTGTGTGGAATTTAGGACTTTAATGGTATCTTTTTCTACTAGGAAATCCAAGCCACATGGTATGAGAAACTACACGAGTGGGAGGATGCCTTGGTGGCATATGACAAGAAGATTGACATGAACAAAGAGGACCCAGAGCTCATCCTGGGCAGGATGCGCTGCTTAGAGGCCCTGGGAGAATGGTATGTCCTTACTAATATCTGTTCTGTTCTGTTGATCTCAGTGGTTCCCTGCAAAACTCATTCAAAGCTGCCTATGGGTCTCTGATTGATTGATACATCTTTGTAATGTAATGCTTTTCTATCACATAAAACTCTCCCTTGCATTTGTACATTCTGTGTAGACAAGATCTCCCTAATGCGTCCCGTCTCTAGGCCTTTAATGAGTGGACAAAAGGAAAATAAATCCATTCTCTGAGGTGACTGATGTACTTTTACCAGGAAATGCAGGAGCAGGCACCCAACAACACTAAGAGGCAATGCCAATTCAGAGAAACCTCACTAATTAAATATATAAATAAATAAATGAATAAATGAGTCCTTTATCAGTCCCACAGGGGAGATTCTTTCTCTGCATTTAACCCATCCTCTACTAGAAACCTTCCTAGAATTAGCAGCAGCGGGCAGCCACTGAGCAGTGCCCAGGGAGCAATGTACCCCAGGCCTTTTTTTTTGACCTGGTGGGGACTCAAACTGGCAACCCTCCTGTTTACAAGCCAAGTTCCCTTTCCACTTGGCCATGGCTTGCCCTACAGCTGAGGTTCAAATCCATGACGACTGCTCTCCTTCAAAGAGCATTTTAGGAGAAAAAAAAGTTACAAGATTCACAAGAAAGAAAGATCCAAATATGTAAATTGTCACAGAATCCTTGAGTGAACCAGATGTTCATATACTTACATAACCTGCTATTCTACTACCATTCATGTATAAACGATGATTCATATCACAGGAAGGAGATTCAATAATTTTACATGACAGTTATAGAACTCCACAAGGTTTTGTATTTATGTTTGTTCACTGTGAATGGATAAGGCTTAAAGATGATATCATAGTTGACTGATTCATGTGTCAAAGGAAATCAGACTTGAAAGAGCACATTGTTCCCTGTACAGTTAAAAGACCATCTGTGTGTGTGAATCCAAAAATGGTGACAGAGATTACTAATATGCACTTCAATGTTTTTGCCAGGAAAACTAAACCCTTAAGACAAGAGTTGGACCTCATAGGATGTACTGGGGATCTGATTAAGTCACTTATCGAATTTCAAAGATTTTACATACAGGTTTTTGCTACTTCCACACGTTGATTTGTAAAGCAACCAATACACATAAAGTAATGTTAGAAAATTGCATTACCTTTCAAGGTTGAATATATAAGAGAAGAAATTCAGGAGTACATTTATTTAGCCTTAAGTAAGTAAACACACAGATGCTACCAATTAAGGAGACCCTGCAAGTATTTATTCTTGGGAGAGTCTATTTTGGCAAGACCTAACTGCAAAATACCACAATGTCCGTTACGGGTATTCAGCACGAGATGTTTTCTTGTAGTGGTAATGCTAATATGCTAGTTTAAATTATCCTTCACTATACATTTCCAATGTTCACACTTCTGTTTATGTTGAAGTTGGTTCACGATGTTTGGAGTTACAATAAAATGCCATGGCCGTATAAAAGCCATATACATATAAAAGGTTTTACAGAAGACATTGTTGCATAACGCAGGAAAACCATGGTTGTTGGTGATAACAACTACATTCCATGAAGGTGAGCACGTCCTGGGTTCCTTATATTGTGCGTGCTGTTACTGGAACATCTAATGCACATGAGCCATCATTAATGGAAAGTACTTCACATGTGTTTTTCCTCTAACAAATAAATACCTGCTCTGGAATCGGACTATTACACCAACACCATTTCCATTAGCATGTGGATTTTAAACAGATACAAGAAAACTGGAAGGGATGGAAATGTCAATCAAGCACAACTGGTATGCGCTCACAAAGACCTGAGAAGGGATCCTCTCAGTCAGAAGTGAAAACACATGTGTGTGAGTGGCCCACTGGTGTAGTGAAGGGCCTTTAAAAACTCTTCTCATTGCTAAACAAATGTCTCTTTTAGGCTCACTGGATTTATTTTAGTACCTATTTAATTGAAATTCCAAAGTTGTGAAAGGTGGTGAGCTGAGCCATAAAATAAGTCAAGCTCTTCCTTCCACATCTTTGTTTGTCTGATGTGAAGTGGACACCCATATACCCAGACAGTGTACTAGAGTGTTTTGTACTTTTGTGTTGTAAGTTAGCCAGGCAGCTGGAGAATGGCTCCACTCTGCTGACCTTCATCCAAACGTCTCCTTGTGTCTCTCTGTCTCTCTCTGTCTCTCTCTCTACCCCTCTTGCATTCTGCCTGTGAAACACATGCGATGGATTTGATCTCCTGCACAATGCACCACTGATGTTTTTTAATGAGGAATTAGTCTTGGTTAGATTAACGTGACCCCAACATTCATTTGTTGCTGGGATACTTGTATATTATAAGATTGTTGTAGGATGCAATACGAATTGAAGTTATTCACATTTAAGAACAAATGATGAACCAGATAATGTGTTAGAATAGTCTTAAATTCACTCGGGTTCCTTCTCATTCTGGTCTAGAGGTTCTTTGATATATATTACCATTAGGATCTGGACTTCAGGAAAGCCTTAATATCTGTTTAGTATAAAGACGTGTACTGTAGGTTAATAGCATCATTGTATTGTAAGAATGGGTATTTCAATCACCCCCACACACAGAGAGCTTTTCAATGACTGCATTGTTGTGGTAGATGTTTGATAGCTTTACCAAATCACGTATTCAGTCATTCATTTTATTGAGGTAGTTCCATGTTCCACGTGGGTCTTTTGTAAGGGCTGTTGTAGTCTTTAGCTTTGCATATTTCATCTGTTAGTAGAATATCATCAAATGGCAGCGTACCATCACACATGCTTTACGAGCATTAAATAGTTGCATGTTTTCTTCTTTTTTTTGTTTCATGGCAGTTGACTTGAGGTGCATTACTGCCACCTTCTGATGGTTACTTACAACTGTATAGTAATGGAAACAAGGGAAATACATTTGACAATATTCCACTATAATCCTAATTTGTATACAATTTAATGTCTATTAGAGATGTGTTTTTAAATAAGCACTTTGTACTATGGGTTTAAAATCATGTCAGTCAATCAGGAGTTAGTGTTGTACTCCTCTTTACCTGTTGTTTAACATCACATTAACATACAGAGTGTCCTTCAGTTTACTGAGTGTATGAGTATCATTTTTTTTGGTAAAAAGATAGAAATTGGTTAGAGCCTTATGTGATATGCATATACATTTACACCAAGAGCAGAATAGTTTAAGGGTATTGAAAATCCCTGTTTGTATTCCTGTGATTATGTGGCTTGCTAATAGCCCATTTCATACATTAAGCTATGCATTCAGTTATTCTCTGCACAGTCAACCTTGTAAGTACTGTTCTTAGACAAGGTGATATATAAATAGTGTTTGTTGGAATTATTATTACAACTGGACAATGTGATAACAGAACTTGAATAATAACACATCTAGATTTGCTATTTAATCTACCTGTGTTTAATGTCTTTCAGGGGCCAGTTACACCAGCAGTGCTGTGAGGAGTGGACATTGGTAAGTGAGGAAACCCAGGCCAAGATGGCGCGTATGGCTGCTGCTGCTGCCTGGGGTCTAGGTAAGCTCTCAAGTACTTCATATCAGATGTGAACTATCCCCATCAGTTATTTAGCAAAGCAAGAGACAATTTAGTAACGGTCACTAAATCTTTATACAATGACTTTTTCATGGATCATTTAGCTATCCCCTGTGTGGCTTAATGCAACAGTGCATTCAAATTAAGCAGAAATGAAAACAGTAACGGCTCTTTCCAAGTCTCCTTCACACAACTAGATGAGAATTGTATCCAGTCATAACATTGACATATCATAACGTGCAGTGGTGGAGAAAAGCAGGGACCACAGTGTAGAAGCAACCTCTGAGGCGTGCGGGCTGTGGCTTTGACTATTCAAGCTAATTGCAAACCCAGAAATGACACCCGACCAGCTGGTTTGTCAGTCTTCAAACTGCAAAGAACATCCTTTGTTGTTGTGCCTGTGAAGCAAAATGTTCAGTTTGCAATCTTTTATATTATCCCAAGCGGAGGTGAAGTCATGTTCAAAGCAGCAGACTGCGAAACTTCAATCTTAAATTGTGAGGTTCTTAGACAGTCATTATCAAATGTTTCATTCATTCCTGTCTCAGCCTTTATCTGATTGCTGTGTCTCCAGGGCACTGGGACAGCATGGAGGAGTACACATGTATGATCCCAAGAGACACACATGATGGTGCCTTTTATAGAGCAGTGCTTGCCCTGCATCAGGACCTCTTCTCATTGGCCCAGCAGGTGAGTTACAACATCACTTACAAAAACAATCATCAGAGGATATTTCCCCCAATTTAACACACATTAAAGGGGCTTTCTTTTTTCTTTTATCTCATAAAGACATGTTACATGAGAATTTGCTTTAATTAGTCTTTATATCAATGTTAGAAATACTAAAATCATTTGCATCTCACTCTGTAAAGTAACATAAAAATGTTTTCTCCACAATTCCAATCCCCTACTATTCCAGGATTTTCATTAAATGACATAAATATTTTTCCTATCCTTTTACAGTGTGTACAGACTTTGACGTGGTAACTCTTGAAATTGTAAATAATAATCACAACTTTTATCTTCAAACAAATAAAAGACCCATTCCCCTCCTGTCTGCCTGTCACTTAGGTCTGGTGGTGGTCAGAATGATATTTTCCTGCTTTGAGGAAGGTTGGGGATCATAGATGAGCTCATGCTCTCTGGAAATTAATCTGTTCAAGCTGGATGCCCACATGTCTAACAAACCCCATCCCCAGCACTGACACTAGAAAACACCTGCCCCTCCAATTTCTCTAGCCTCATCCTCGTGCCTTTCTCACCACAAAACCCTGGAGACGTGCCCTCTGTGCCCCCTCTATTCCCTCCACAGCCCCATCCTTCCTCCAATTTGTAGATTGGGTCCAGGTGTAGCCTGTAGGACTCTGCATCAGCTGAATAGGGAAAGCAGACTTTTGACTCTTGCTGACAATGAGGCCACTCACAATGGGTGAAGAGAAATGAAAAGCAGATGGAGTGAGGGTGAGAGCTTAAATGTCAACATGAGCTCAGTCAAATCTTCCGGATATGGTTGGTAATCCTCAAACTTGAAACTTTTGATTCTATAGGGCAGTTTCCACCATCTGTACCCCCAACAGCCAGATGTTTTCTCGAGGAGTCTTGGTGTTCTTCTTTGTGAAATGTTCAGGTTTCTTTGCTTTATAAATATGTGTAGACAAAGCAGTCATGCCAAAGCAGTCTGTTTTGCCAAGATTCATGATATATTCAGTCCCCTAGAGTGCTTTTGATTTGTAAATTGTCTAATGGTCTCTCCAAACCAGAACCCTTCCTTTTGAGTTCAATCATGTTTGGGATTTGTTTTGAGTTTCCTTTAGTGGTTAATCTGGCCCAAATCGGTCATATTGATTTTTATTGAGGTAACCTCACTAGACTTAACTCTATCTCAAGTCCATAAGTTCAACCTATATGTAAGAGATTGGGTCATGGTTTGTTTTGTGCTGCCAAAAGCCAGACACTGCATTTATCAGGAGTCGTCTGGACTGCACATTTCCACTGAGGCCCCAGAACAGTAATTCAGGAGTAAACAGGACCATAACTGAGTGGAGGCTGTAAAGTAGCCTCATTGTCACCTTGCCCTAACCCCCTCCTATAACTCCTCCTCCTGTTGTGCATGCCTGAAGAGGTGTTTTGGCACGCCATCTCTCCTTTCCCTCCCCACGAAAAGAATAATTGGTGGGAGTGGGTCTGAAACAGCTGTGTATCCTGACCTTCCTTAGTCGTTCTCCCTAATTTTACCCTCCCACAAATAACAGTTCCCTAAAACATTGGCTGTCAAAGCCCAAGAAATCATGAGGATATTCATGTCCTTGTTTGTCTCCTTTGCTGAATAGGATCAGGTATTTCTCTCGGGTTCTTTTTTTCCACCACTCAGGGTTCTCAGTGGTGGTGGAATGAACGCAACATCCTTGAATTTAATGAAGTGTAGGAAAAATCTGGAATTTTTACAAATGAGTCAGAAATACACTGCAATACACCCAACATAACAGGAAGGTAGGAAAAAGGACTTTGGTGTGTCAGGGTGCTTTAAAAATTGGTTGATCATCATGAAAATATTTCAGAATTTGCTTCATTTATGGGCAGGAACCATGACTAACAATCCCCATTCTGAATCCTTAGTTTCTTAGTCTCTGAATGAATGTGCATTGAGGCTTAGCCAGTTTTTAAAGATACTTGTGACATCCCCAGCCATAATTATATAACCATCACACTGTTGCTTTTACCACTTCCTTTACTTTTACACATAAAACACTTGGCACTCAGGAGTGAATCAAAGTATTTTTGCTATAAAAGCAAGAACTCAAGTCTAGATGTGCTAATGTGTCACCAATGGTAGTGATTAAGTGAAATGCAAGCAATAACATGCCTCCGTTTCTTTGTACAAAGTGTTTTTGTTGTTGCCACTTGTCCTCATGCAAGGAGTTTTTATAAGAGTGACATTATGTCATGGTGCATTTGGGGGGGCATGCTACCAAGACAGTACTGAAAACAGCCCATTAGTGTTGTTTGTTAGCTGAACTAATGAGTTGCAGTATTGTGAGTAGGTAACCAAGTCAAATCATTGGTAAACTTGTGTTCCTTATAATAAGTGACTTCAGAAACTAATTCACTTATTAAGACAGAACAGATAAACATTTGCAGCATTTGAGTCAGTTAAAAAACTATGTTGAGAAATTGTATCTTTGTGTAAACACAAATTGTGTTTGTTTTTATGTAGTGTATTGACAAAGCCAGAGACCTTCTGGATGCTGAGTTGACGGCCATGGCTGGAGAAAGCTACAGTCGAGCCTATGGGGTAAGCTGTCTCAATTGTCATAGCATTTTTGTGCTGACAGGTTTAGTCACAACCAGAAAATTAGGATTTACAAAGTGTTGTGTACAGTCTTACAAAGTTAATATTTCATAAAATATCCATTTATATATATTTTTTTATCAAAAGATGTATCCCGAGAACAGCCATGTACCTCTCATACACATATTGTCATTGGAACTTAATCTCAAAAAGACCATATGATCTAAATTGATTTTGATGTACACTCTGTCCACAATGAGGACTGACAGCAGTCCCCCGTCAGTATGCATCTTGATTTCGGATGTTGTGTCAAATGTTGGAACACTGAAACCTCAAAAGAAGGTCCAGTGGGTTATTTGATGCATTCAGTCTCAAGTTTTGGATTAACCGTTGATGATACTGTATTGCACAGTATTTGCCTGATCATAATTTTAATGTGTGTATAAAAACAACAATGTTTCCGTTTTTTCAGGCCATGGTATCTTGCCAGATGCTATCTGAACTAGAGGAGGTGATCCAGTATAAACTGGTACCAGAGAGAAGGGACATCATCAGGGAAACATGGTGGGAGAGACTTCAGGTAAGTACAACACTTGATATATGGGCACACAGACACACACACACACACACTCACGTGTGCAACAATGGATGCAATGTAAAGCAGATGTCTGAAAAGCTGCTGTTAATAATGGGAAATATTACAAACCATACACCATATGCACAACTGAAGACACATGCAAATACCTCTGTAGCCATCAAGTAGGTTCCTGCTGTTATTACTGTTAATGTTTGTTTGAAAATGTGCAAGTATGCAGTTGCATCCGCACAGAAAAGAATCACTTTCTGTTATAACACAATGACAAAGCAGAATAAGGTTTGTCATAACCTTAGCTTCAGGTTATTGACACTCTGTCCACTTAACTTTGTTCTCGTGTGTCATTGTCTTGTTATACATGAATATGTGTGAGTATGTGTACATTTTCAGGGTGTCTTATAGCAGATTGTGTATGTAACACAACAGCTATAGGTCATGATGTCATGCAGGACAAACATATGCAGATCTGATCATAGAGAACAATTTTGTATCTGATTGTATCTGCACTTTTAAAAGGATCAATTATTATTATTATTATTATTATTATTATTATAAATAATTAAATCAATAGTTTTGATCAATAAGTGCAGGACTTGACCCAAAGTTATGACCAGAGTTGGCACGTGTGGTAAACTGACTTGTTAGTTACCCTGGGTTATTAGAACTGATCTTTCCAAACTATATTCCATCATAATTCCTGATCAAACTTGCCATGAATTGACCTTTGTTAGAATATTCATGAAGGGAAGAAAATTCTCGTTTTATACAACCCAATGTGTAAATTCTTCCAGACTGTATGCTTCCCAGGACTGATTATGATTACTGTTATTATATTTGTTAATTGTGAACTACAGTTATACATGTTGTCAAATGAGACAGGAGGACATGTGGAAGAACCACAAATCCACAAGTGGTTTGGAAATATTTGCCCTCAGCCAAGGCTTTGGAATTTGAGATAAATATCATCTGATCTATGATAATACTGTGCAAGTTCATCTTTTCCATGTTGGCCGTTTCACAGCTAAATCAAATGTGATTATTTTAAAGGACAGACGGATGAATGGAAAACTTTTGATCTGCTATGTACTATCGCTTTATTATAAACGTTTTTTGAAAACTTAATTTAATACTTTCAGTCCATGTCAGCCTTCATCATCTCCTGCTCACATGTTACTGACACTTTTGAAAATTCTAGTCTCCAAAACACAATTTACCACACCAATTTTGTTTCCAGTGTATGTCAGTGTATAAGTCTGTTGAATATAGCACTGAATTCAAATGAAGGTATTCACACACACCACATACACACATACACACACATGCACTCAAATGCAGTAAAATGAAGATACTCTTGATCATCTTGGCTGTTTCCATTCATAAAAGATGAAGGTTGCTTCGAGGGGGTATTTGGGATCAGGAGGGCTCTTACTGAGCAAACAGTCAGGGCCCATAATGGCAGCACCAAAGTTGAGTCTGCAATACTTGACAAGTTTCTTCTATAGTGATTTATTGGTGCCTGACCTCAGACATCTGCCAAGGAGTCTCTGTTCCATTCCTTTACTCTTTCTTTTTTCCTAATCAAAGACGTTTGCGGTATGGTGCATTGAAACACTGCAACCCATTGTTGGTGTGAAAATATATTTTTTTACCTGCTATAGACATTTGTGCATGTTGTGTCTTCTAGAGTCCCATGGATAGCTCTCTAGGGTCTTCTCCTGGGGACCCCTGTTCGTTTACATAGTGGCAAAGCTAGAATTAACCTTTCTTGTTGGTTGGACCCCAAACATTGGCCCTCTTCATCAGCCACAGCTCAAAGTGCCTTTATTTCTTATTTGGCTTTTGATGCTCTGTGGAAACCCAGATACAACTCCATCCTGAATCCGCTATGGTGTTAATGTTCTGATAAAACCCCGACAGATGATTGTCGTCCAACATGCCTCCCTGCTTTCAGTGGCCAGTTGTGACTATTGTGCTCTCAAGAGATGGTAAGCTTAGTGAGTAGTGCTTTCTTAGTGACTTCAGACTAAACACTTTGCTCGGCCTGAGTGAGTAGCGTAAAGGCGATCCCAGTAGGGAAGTGTAGCTGATTGCTGATGTCAACAATTTTGCTTCAATCCATTCCCTGACAAAAGAGTCTTGAAATGTCCAGCGAACTGGTTTTATCGGCACTCTCTGCAGGCCCAAAGAAGTGGATGAGGTGATTTTTTTTTGGCTTTGTGCTAGCTATTATTTTCAGCTTACCTAAAATTATCCATGTCTTTATTCGGCTCCCTTAGGACCCAGTCATGCTGCCATCTGTAATGTCCCTGAATCAGCTTCATTTAGCGCCTTGACAGCACAATATGTTGTAGTCTGGCACGGGAGGTGCTGAAGTGGGAGCAGGGTTTATGTTAGCCAGTATATGCAAAAAAAATTGTGAAAGGCTGAAATGTATGATGGGAAAAAAATGCCAAGTAATTCCATCAGTAATTAAATATTCAAATAACCATGAGATGTTACCAGTGAACCTAACTATAAATTGATTTCTAAAAAAATGTTATCTTTTATTTTATCTTATTGAGAGAGACTGCGAAATTTAAACAACCCCGGCCAATGTACACAACACAGCAGCGACATGCAAGCCTACAGTTTTTGGGAGACTGGGCTCTCTCCTCTCTCTGCAAATACCACCCACTGCTTTGGTGGAGAGACAACAAGCAACTCTTTGTGATCTGCCTCATAAATACTCGTGGACATGCATGTCTTTTCATCCACAGGTAATAATGTAAATAAAAGAGAGCCGAATTCGATCCCGAAGCAGTTGACTGACTTGTGTTTCAATCAAATTGGCCGTCAAACAAAATTTGTAGAGTAAAATCTGGGTGGGAGCTCTCCTTCTCACCAAACCACTGGTGAATCTTTTGGTGCATATGATGATCAATCTGTTGAGGATGCTCTTCATGTTGACAATACAAAAATGCCTCAAGTTTGTATTGTTCCTGTCCTGTATTTGTCAATTCTTCCACCTCAGCAGGCCTTTGTTGGGGGCTATCCCCATTCCCCACATCGGCATGATAACTGACATTATTATTATTATTATTATTATTATTATTGTTATTATGTAGCATCTGAGTGACAGAAGCTTCTGTCCTATCTGTGTTCTTACCCCTCGGGGGGAGGTGCTCCGATGCCTGACTGCTACAAGAGTACCATAAGGCAGAAGGAGTAGCCCCTGGTGATTCCCACTCCTGCCATTTTATTGTAACATCCTGTAGAGTGAAATACATCTGGTGGTCTTTGAAGTAGTTGGAAACAATGGTGCTGATGGAATCTGGGACATAGAATAAGTCCATCCTGAAGTGAATGAGTTGATGTGGAACAGTTCTATAGTTATTGCCAATGTGTAGGGATACCACATGCAGGTTAGAGGGTTCCTGCTTTCAGCCTGGGCTCAGCCCCTTATCCTGTCATGTTAAGTATATTTAAGAGACTGGAGTAATTTTTTCCAGCATTAGCTTTCACCAGCTTACTGAAAGATTTGCCTGGACATAATTTTGCCATCTGAAGAACTTAGAGGGGGAAAAAAGGAGTAGAAAACAACTATATCTGATGATGGAATGGCTTATCTATAAAACTATTTGTTCTTTTTGTAGATTGAGGACATGTAAGAGCTTAAGAGAATATAATTCAATAATTTAAATCAGAGTTGGATCATTCCAATGTTTGTTCTGCCTGCCTCTGTTGTATAATACAATGAACACAAGTGAGGGTCGGGTCGAGAGAAGATTTAAAAGAGAATCTCAGCTAATGGTCTTTACAGATGTATTTAAAATGACCTATGTGTGTTTGAGTGTGACCTTCCCCCCCTTTTTTCTGAAGAGTGAACCTGTAGTCACGTGTAACCACGTTGAAGAAAGGGACCACTGGTCTTAATAGTACCTCCACATGTGTTCCTTCTCTTGAGTTTAACTTGTGTGGGCCTCTCTTTGAACAAAGCAACAAAAGAATTAGGCATTTAACCTGTATGTCCCTCGTTTTTTTGTGTTATTCCCTTCAGGGTTGTCAACGTATAGTCGAGGACTGGCAGAGGATCCTGATGGTCCGGTCACTGGTCATCAGCCCCCACGAGGACATGAGAACTTGGCTGAAGTATGCCAGCCTCTGTGGCAAGAGTGGACGCCTGGTTTGTACATTTAATGAAACCTAAAAGGAAAACCTTAAGTACAAATGTACCACTACAACACTACAAACAAATCGAAAAGATAACAGTACAACATAATGAACCATAGTGACCCTGATCATACATACTGTTTATAATGTATGTATATAATATAATTAATTGTTATCCCACCATATCCAGGAGGAAAAATCAGTCGAGTTCTGACAGTTTTAAGTGCAGCCATGAAATTGTACTTAACCTCAACCTGTTTTCGGTTGGCACTGATGAAAGTAGCACAGCGCTCTCAATCACACTGTTTGGAAACCCGAACTGGCATATCTTCTCAATTCATGTGGTGCAATTTTCCTTTGCGATGCTTTTTTTTTTCTTTTTTTTTAACCCCACTGTTATTGTAATTGATTGCGAGGAGTGGCAGTGAATTGGCCAGTTTTCTGTTTAACAATCTCTTGTTGTATTTATGCACAGACATGCACACAGGATGACAGAATCACTAATAGACCATGATTACAAGAAGCTGGAAAAGTGACCCCACTGAAACTTACAACATATATGTATATGTATATGTATATGTATATATATATATGTATATATATATATATGTGTGTATATATATATATATGTGTATGTGTATTTATATATATATATATATATATATACTGTATATATATATATACATACATATTATGGAGTGGTAAAAGTGCAGTTTTAGTCTTGCTCCTCTTTCTGTTGTGTCTCTTAAAATGCTTTTTAGTCTCATGATCTGAGGTACTTCATCTTTATTTGTATGTCTTATTTGACTAAATAGTTATTTTTACTCTCAAGAAAGTAGCTGTGTAATCAAGCTCTGTATTTTGTTTGAGATCACCACCCTACTAGTCATCTACAAGCCTCTTGAACTAAAACCATTCTGATGATTACTTTGCCCTTTAACACTTTTCTTTCCTTCAGGCATTGGCCCATAAGACCCTGGTGCTTCTTCTTGGTGTTGACCCCTCCAAGCAACTCGACCACCCACTGCCCACAGCACACCCACACGTCACCTACGCTTATATGAAGTACATGTGGAAGAGTACCCGTAAGGTAGGAGCAAAAAAAACATTGTTACTGGTTTGCAGTTTTGGAATTAATGTATTTTTTAGTGGAAAAATTAGAAATAAAGGCACCAATATATGACTGCATCTCTAAAATGTAATTGAAAGTTTGAAGAGAAATGTTAAAAGAGACCTGAGGAAACTCCAAAGAGAGAAAAAGAAATAAAATAAAGCTGCATGTAAAACACCCTCTAGGATCACTGTAACTTGGGTTATTATTAAAAATGGCTGCTGAAATTGATAAATAACTCTCAGCGCTCTGTATTTTCATAGTAGTTGATTGGGAATGATTTTATTTGCATAACTATGACCATGCTTATAACAAATGTAAAACACATTTTTAATAAATGATTTATCTTTTTTTAAATTCACAAGTACTTTGAGGTACAAGCCCAGTTTTTAAACAGTGTATCACACACACGTATGATGATGTAAAAATAATGTTGAAGGAATTGCTCCTAGTGATTAATCTACAGAGGATTGTTACTAGACTCTTGTTTCTGTAGCTTTCTGGCCACCATCTTAATTGCTTTTGTTCATTCTTAACAAGCTGCAGCAGGCAGATGTTTTCACTGTAAAAACAAAACAACAAACAAACGTGTCAATACAATATTGTGATTCAGTTAGCAGGCAATGAGCCAAATATTTTCCTGTTGGTAGAGACCAAAAACAGAGATGAAAGTATATACCAGCTCCCTATTCAGTGAACATTGGCTGCTATATTGTTTTGTAAATTCCTATAACAAGTAAATCATTGTGCATGCAGCTAACTGGCCGAGGGGTTCAAGGTGTTGTGCAATTTTCCCTCCAGATAGGCCTGTAATTTTTCTCCATAAATAAAATCATATGTGTCAGGTATGCTTTTATGTTACTGGTGATAAAGTAACGTTAGACTGTTTGTTGAGATGTGATTTGGCACAGAGTTTGGATAGTAATTAATAAGTACTTGAAAACAGCTGATACGGATGATGACTGTGGTGGGAAAATCCCAAAACGGTAATATATGTTATGAGGTTGTTCATTCCACTGAATTTAAAATATGTCATTTTGGACAGTGTTGTGATTAGTAAAATATGCAGGTGTTCCTCAGTGTTTCAGATATTGATTCCTGGATGTGGTTCCATTTGCATTAATTTTTGTGATTTCTGTTGAGTCTAAAATCAATTGTATTGGTCCATTTAGATTCATTTTTGTATTAATCTTTTGTATCCATGGTAACAGTGGATAGAGTGAGCTTCACATTTGTTTAGAACAGTGTCTTCTCTCTGTGGTCCTGTGTACTCAGCATGGACACATGTCAACTCTCTGCACTGATGACCTAACATTGTACTAGCAGTTTTTACGCTTTGTGTTCACGTCACCAGAGACCTTAGCGACTCCCCCACTTCCCAGTCACCTACACGCATGCACACACACACACACACACACACACAAACACACACACACAACCATACAGCACATACATCCCCCAGACTTGCATAAACACCCCCACATTTATTACCAGGTGTTGAATAATGTTCCAGAGTGCAGGTCTCATTAGGGGACTGAGGTAAGTGTGAGTGTAAGCACTGCTTTTGTCATTGCCAGCTGCACAGATGTTTATATCAGAATTTAAACACACAAACATGTACGCAACACACAGACATGTACTTACAGGAAAGGACCAATCCATTGTTTCTTGTGTATTGCTACAATTGCCAGAATGTCAGTGCTATTGAGTGAACACTGGGTGTCAGTGGGTCATCATTTGGATTGAGATTTAAATGAAAGCGATACGGTCTAGATCGTTTGTCATGTTAATAACAGTAAATCTGCCCAATATATTGGAGCACTGCATGTAGTACAGACATGTCTACATCATAGTCGACCAAACTGGTGTTTTTGTGCAGCCCTGCATTACTCAGAATCAGTAAGGTCTTGACAATAGATGAGCTCACCACAATGACCTCTGTGTCAGAGGATGACTATACAAATACAGGCCAAGTCTTAGAAAAAGGTTTTCTGATGCATTGTTGTCAGATAAGCTCTGTTGCAAACTAATGCCATATCACCTTCCTCAGTTTGAGTGACAGCACCACAGATTAAACATTTTCACTGACTGACACTAAGCCTTTACCTGCCATTGACAGTCGTTTGTTGTACCTCTCCAGATCGATGCCTTCCAGCATATGCAGCACTTTGTGCAAGGGATGCAGCAGCAAGCCCAGCACGCCATAGCAGCTGAGGACCAACAGCACAAGCAGGAGGTCCACAAACTAATGGCAAGGTCTGTCTCTCCTCTCTGGAAGCACAGTAGCAGCAGTTTGTCATATAACAAGCTTGTTTCACAGAGGATGATTTGACATGTCATCATAGGAAAAGCACAGGTGGGAACAATAAAATGAATGATGGCTTGACTCCGTTTAGCTGCTTCGGTGTCGGGGTTTATTGTGCATGCGGGCTCACCGTCCCACTGTCATGAAAAATAATGGAGCTATTGTTACTGGTATTGCCTTCACTTATATTTACCCTACTATGATTACATACATATTAAGGTTGGATTGTGATAGATATGAAATATCTACATGCATTATTATTATTGTTGTTGTTGAATTATGCCTCTGCTAATAGCAGTTAACAGTCTTACGGTTGGTTATTTTGTCTGTGGGATCTGTATTCACAAGAACACTTAAAGGGAACATCTACTTTGAGTCAAATTAACTGATTAGACAAAATACACTATAATTTTTTCTTAAATGTCTTTGCTGTCATTACAACTATTATGAGTCATTTTGTGAAGTGGTAACTTAAGTAAAGGCACAATTGGCTGATTCAGTTTAAGACGACATTTTCTACAATTTGATTGAAATAAATTCCAAAATACAATAAACTATAAAATAATTTTGCTGCTACACAAATAAAAACTCTAATGTAAGTAACTTTGATCCAATGCCCCACACCCCTAAAACATTTTGTAATCTCTATCAAAGGTCCATTGAGTTCAAAGCTAATTTTTAATGCAATATTTTATTGGTAAATGTCAAGACACTTACAAACCTTAATCCCTGACTTAAGGATTGGAGGCCAAAGTTTTAATGTACTATATCCTACAAAACTAAATAATATCTGAACAAAATATATGATGTAAGTAAAATCCATTGTAGAAGCAGAGTTTGATAAACGGAATAAAATTATATGGACACGTGATCACAACATGATACATATTGTAAAAAAAGCATGTTCATTTGCAGTCTTATGGTAAGAGATCTTTTGTAAATATATAAATAACGTCAATGTGATGATCATCTTCAGTTTGTTTTTCTGGCCGCATTTTTGCCAAAAGCACGGTAGCATTCTCTGAAGACCAGACCTCCCACATCGAGGCTCTTCAGGTGGAATGTGAGCCTGGAAAACTTAATGCAAAACTACAGACTTGCTTCCTGAATGGGCTTAACACTGAGCAAGACAAGAATTATAAGATAATGACTTCCCTCAGAGGATTCAAATTGTCTCCAGAAACCGGGCAATTTATTTTAATGAGTCATTTGAACAGAAGCAAGAAACCTGAAAAAGATTTCAGACAAAAATAGATTCAGTGAAGCTAAATGTGATGATGCTAAGTCTTGACTCGCTCCTGAGTCACTACTGACTCACTACTACAAATGGGTATTTTTACATGTAAAATATATACATTCTTAAATGTTGAGTTAAGCTTGATTCTGAATATGAGATAAGTTCCTTGTAGGCAATTATCATTTACTAAAAAAACTATAATACTGAGATGATGCACTTTAGTGATCACATGCTCCAAGAACATTCCTGTTCTATCTCCTCAGATGAAAGCACACATCCAACAGATTTCATGGCATATTGGTTATTGGTGAACTTTAGCTGTTGAAATGAAATTTATCAACACTTAGTCCAATTCCCCAAAGGCAGTGCCAGTGTATAATGTGTTTAGTTGTGGTTCAGTGGTGTTGAAATACTTTTTCGACCTTCAAAAAACAAAATATAAACTAAGGAAAAAGTAACCTCATGTATTTTTTTGCCCTCATGTTCTAAACACACAGGGTCATATACAGTGCAGCCTGCTTCTATTCCATGATCACGACTCAATCTGTCATAACACCTTTTATTAGTCCCTTGGCATCATGTGGTATTTTTCAAAGCTGGCCAGGTTGTCTGAAAGTCTCACCCCAGACTACGTAATAAAATAATCCTTCTTGGCACTTTTCCCCATACAATCTACTCATCACATGGCACAATGCGTGCAGGTTTCACCAGGTGTGTCTCCTTTCCCACTGGGTGGAATCAGTGGGATCTTAATCAGCTTTCCTGAAATATAATCTTACATCACCGTGAGAAAAAAATGCAGCTTGGAGTCTGCTCAAAAGGTTTTCAACAAAACACCAGATTGTTGAGAAGAAAAAAAACAAGACATTTAAATAATTATCATGTGTTTTCAGATGCCAATTCAGAGAATTACAAAATGGAAAGTTTAGAATGTCCCAAAGGTGCTGGGAATGAATTCAAAGTATAAAAGTTGTTTTCGTTCTCTTGTGGTTTATCAAAATATTTGAGGTGAATATCTACAGCTTCTCCGCCGGGATTGAGTGTCACGAACTTGCCAGCACAGGAAAAAGAACTAATACTTTTGAGGGTATTTGACTGCACTGCATCATGCTAAAAAAAAAAAAAAACCTCAAAACAAGCAAAACGTGCAAACTGTTACAGTAAATCATACAGTAGACTCATCTGGTCCTATGCACAAACATACACCAGTAATGTGCACCCTCCCGTTCCATAAATCATACATGACAACACACGTGCATGACAACAGGCCAAAGGGGATTTTCTTCACTTGTGCATCTTCCAGACTGTGACTCTGGCTGTTAGAGGAATGCATGTTAGGGAGAACACCTGTATAATGTCAGACAGGACTGGTTCTCTCCAGACGTGCTGACACACTTTCATGAAAACAGGTTGGCTATGTGGTATGGAGCACACCTGGAACCCTCAGTCAGAGACACACATTCACCCAGTCACATGGATGCCTACACTCTCTCTCAAGAACTCTGTGTTATTTCACTAGTACAATAGCAATTGCTCGTAAGCCTGGAGTCTCATGTTTAAATAAAGAGGTTGTTCCAGTGTCCCCAAACACTCATACTCCTGCTTCTTTCCCTAACCTCAACCTGTTAACCACTTAGAGAAAATGTTTGCTTTAGACGGGCTGAACCCACATTGTGCATTCACATGGAAAAACGCTCAAAGGAAATGACGTAATCTTGAAAGATTATTTATGCTCTGCAAACAGTATTCAAACTGCTGATGGATGGATCAACAATCAACAATACAGTGCTTTTCAGTTTCTCAGTGCAGTGCAGATGTACATGAAATGTCTGCTTTGGTCACACCAAATACAACTAGAAATAATATTTGCCTCTCAGCATCTGCGTTTCTGTGATGGATAGAGTTAAATCCTATGGGATGCCATAGAGCTCCCATAGATAGAGTTAAATAAAAATAGTTCAAAAAGTGGTTTAAATAATTGAAACTCTCCAGATGGGATTCCAGAATCTTTAATCAGACAAAAAAAATATACCCTGCTGTTGTGGCTTAAATGTTGGAATGATTTTCAAGTCTTCTAACTGTATATAACAACCAATTCTTTGTAAGTTCAGAAAATATGAGAATGATTATAAACTCATAATGATTTTATGTGTGGCTTGGAATAGTTTTCCTCTTATTAAGGTAGTCACAAAGTCACGTCATTGGTTGTCAATTCAGTGCTTCTGTGTGACCAATAGAATTGAATGAATGACTTGTGGCTACACTAACTTTTACTGTCTCCAGAACTTGAAGCGTTCTTTTTTTCTGAGTACAACCATGGTACTTTTAGTGTTTCCAGTGTAGCAGTGGAAGTATGACTATGTGACTTTCACAGAGCAGCTTTATGTTGAACAGTGGCAGCAATTGTTAAATACAGGACACTTGGGCATTATATCCATTTTGGCTCAAAGTTTCAGTTGGTAAGGTTTATGAAAGACGTGTACCGCTAGAAACTTCTAGGCGTGTCAAGTCTTCATCTGACTAATCTGCTTTATGGAAAACATCCAATGTTACAGCAGTTGCATGTTAAAATTGAATTGATAAATGCTTCTCTCCTAACTTTTGCTGTCATGTCTGTGCAGAAAATACCAAGCTAGCTGCTTGATGTGTTTAGATCACTAATATAGTGATCTTAACACTTCTCGCAGGGGATTGTACTCAAAACAAACCTAAGTGGTGCAATAGCAGGCATTCAGGCTGAATAGTGATTTAGAAAGTGTGGACATTCTCATTATCAAAAGTCTGCGTACTATTTTTGCAACGCCATGTTTGCCAAGTTTTCCCCATGAAGTTTAAAGGTTCTAAGAAAAGTAGCAATGTAGCAGTTCAGTCGTAATATTAGATAAAAATGTCACCCTTTACTTTACTATATCTCCTTTTCCTTCTTGTAGATGTTTCCTGAAGTTGGGCGAGTGGCAACTAAGTCTTCAGGGAATCAACGAGAGCACCATCCCCAAGGTTTTGCAGTATTACAGCCATTCTACTGAGCATGACCGCAACTGGTACAAGGTCAGTTCCTCTCTTTCAACTGTAACCTTTCACCCTTGACCTCTTCTCTCTGGTCCCAGTAAAATCCCAGCTGTGTCGGCACAGGGTGTCCCTGGCATTGATGTGTCATAAGGAGAACTCGAGACCCCATTTTATTACCATTTACCTAAACATGCCGTGTGACTATTTGTATCTTTTTTGGTCTTGTGCACAGCTCCTTTATTTTGCTCTTTATACTGTGGTCCTTCTTCAGAATGAAAATGAGGTGATGGAACAGCTGAGAGTATTTTATTTTTCTTGCCAGCAATGTGACTGTGTCCAACTACCCCTCTTCCCATCCACCCTTAGCAATCCCTTCAGCTTTGAGTCTTTCACATTAAAGTCATATGTTTGGATCAGAAAAATACGCAGTCATGGCCTGGTAGCCATATCTGTGCCTTTGTAAACTGGAAAATTGCATCATGAACAAACGTAGGATTCATTTCATCACCATGCTGTTTGTACCATCCTTCGGCAGGCCTGGCATGCGTGGGCGGTGATGAATTTCGAGGCGGTGCTTCACTACAAACACCAGAACCAAGGACGCGATGACAAGAAGAAACTGCGACACGCCAGTGGCGCCAGTGCTAATAGTGAAGCCAGCAACAGTGACAGTGAGGTCGACAGCACTGACCACAGCCCTTTGCCCTCACCGGGCCAGAAAAAGGTCAATGAGGTGAGAGTCAGAGTGGTTGTTCAGCTCTCTTTTCTCCTAACACTGCTAAACTGAACACCACTCATTTAAAAGTCCAAGTTGACAGGGCTTTCTTCTTTTCTGCCTCTATGCTGTGGAAAGGTCTTCTGTCTCACATCAGGTCTTCTCTTCTCATTGATATTTTTGAATTCAATTTAAAGTTTTCCCTTTTTTAATATTGCTTTCAAACAAGTTATTTGCACTTCTTATTTTATTTGATCTATTTTTTTTTTCTTTCAGATTTAACCCTTTATTTTTACAAAACACTGTAGCTCTGTATTGTACTACACAGTAGTTTATTTTTAATGTGCTATATAATCAACCTTGACTTGTCAACTGATCCAAGCCATCCAGTCTTTATATTTTTATAGTATACATTTTAAGTACAGTCAGTAACGGCTTTGCTGTGTTTAAGCCCACTCAAGCAATGTACTCTTTTAAAGCTTGTATAATTGTACTAATTAGACTCTACATGCAAATTTATATAGAAGGCATACATGGTAGTTACTTTTCATATCCCTTAATCTTTGCAGTCCCTAGTAATGGTTCAATTACACATTGCTTTGCTTTAAAATATCATGTCAGTGTGCTCTTTAACACAGCTTATCACTTCTTTCCATGCACTGAAAGCAGTATGTCTTTCCGCAGGACCTCTCAAAGACACTGCTCCTATATACAGTTCCTGCTGTTCAAGGTTTCTTCCGCTCTATTTCCCTGTCCAGAGGCAATAACCTGCAGGACACACTCAGGTGAGTTAAATGACTATAACACTTACTGGACAAGTGGTCCCAGCAAGCAAACAGCAATGCATGGACATTCATGCTGGGCTAGGAGGACCTCTAGTGGTTAATTGTGATTGCACTATTTCATCATTTTTAATGAGACCATAAAAAAAGAAATCTTTACTGTTTTAAATGTTTGATATGTCTTGCAATTCAGGGTACTGACTCTTTGGTTTGACTATGGTCATTGGCCTGAAGTGAATGAAGCCCTGGTGGAAGGCATCAAGACCATTCAAATCGACACCTGGCTGCAGGTAATACATGCAAACACACACACACAAGTCATTTAGAGTTAGCTTTAAAACAAAAAAGCTAGTATGATAATTAAATTCTTCTAGAAGTGAGAACCTTTTTATTAAGATAAAAGAGTAATGTTGTTAAAACAATTACTGTACCGTCAGTTCCTGCTGCTTTGAGTAATTATTGTGCCAGTGCTGTAATTCATATTTCACAGTCAGTAATGCTTCTCCCCTGTTTGTACTTTGTGGAAAACTTTTTTCTTTTGCTAAATCTTCAGTGTCTCCAATAATAGTTTAATTAGCTCTAAAAGATAGTCTTCACAGAATACATTTCACATTACTTGGAGAACAAACTCAAGCTATTCTCATTTCCTATATCTGTACTCGTGAAGATGCGATGACTTGGATGACCGTGAACCTTCACAGATATGAGTTTTCATTTTATTTTCTCTGCCTGTACAGGTCATCCCTCAGCTCATAGCTCGAATTGATACCCCTCGAGCTCTGGTGGGACGCCTCATCCACCAGCTGCTAACAGACATTGGACGATATCATCCCCAGGTACATCTGCTCACGCTTCTGCAAATGTTGTTTCACACTATAAAACAGAACCAAACCCAATGGTTGTAATTGTACTGGTAACTATAAAATTGGCGGTACCAACAGTGACGATTACTGGATTGTTCTCTGTTCACCTCCAGGCTTTGATCTACCCGCTGACTGTGGCTTCGAAGTCCACCACCACAGCGCGACACAATGCTGCTAACAAAATCCTGAAGAACATGTGTGAACACTGCAATACCTTGGTTCAGCAAGCCATGATGGTAGAGATATTTAAATAATTTTTGCTTTACCAATACTAGAAAAGCAATGCAGATTTGTTCTAACACATAAAATGTAAGCGCAAAGTCTGACATAGCCGTATTTGTTTTCCCTCATCCAGGTGAGCGAGGAGCTCATCCGAGTGGCCATCTTATGGCATGAAATGTGGCACGAGGGCCTTGAAGAGGCATCACGTCTTTACTTTGGTGAGCGTAATGTCAAGGGTATGTTTGCTGTGCTGGAGCCTCTACATGCCATGATGGAAAGGGGACCACAGACACTCAAAGAGACCTCTTTTAACCAGGTGTGTATCAATTTAGACTGGGGTTGAATTTAGAGTTTAGTCTTGTATAGTGCAACATCTTGAATTAAGCTGTGGCTTTTTGTCACTACAAATTGTGGATTATGAACACAGGACTGTTTCCTGTATAGTCACACGAGGGTCAGAGGCATGCAGAGTTCTCACTGTGTGCTTAAAAGTGTCTGCCCTTTGCAGGAATGCAGTTGAACTTAAGTGGAAACTACTGGTGTTATGTTGAGTTCTGCCTGCGTGCCGAGGACTGTTAAAACTAAATGTGGTTAACGGTTCACTTGGCCACCAATACAGCAGGTTTTCTTCTGTCATTCCTGATAGTAGGTAGTCTAACTATAATGGATGGGTCCCATGTCAATGTGTTTCTAATAGAGATAGAAAGAGTGAGAACAACAGTGTGGCAAGGAGGGGCTGTGGAAATGTGTCGCACACAGCTCTACAACAAGTGCAAAACACTGTTTGACATATTTTATACTAGGATGTATAAAATGTAAAAAAAGAAAAGAAGATAACTTTGAATTGTTTAATAGAATCACACAATTGTGTCTGTGTTACTTTGGATGACAGGCTTATGGCAGAGACTTAATGGAGGCTCAGGACTGGTGCAGAAAGTACATGCGGTCTGGAAATGTGAAAGATCTGACCCAGGCCTGGGACCTCTACTACCATGTGTTCAGACGCATCTCCAAACAGCTGCCACAGGTGAGCATAACTATGAAGCCACTGCACTGAATTAAACACCTTAGAGTAACACTACCATCAAATGCAGGTATGAAAACTGTATGGGTAAGATGCACTGTAAATATATGATTACAGGGAATTATTAGCACGCTATCTTAACCAGAAGAACAAAGATCACCATGGAATCATTATAACTTGTTCTTAAAGCTGTTTGCTTGTGATTGAATCATCCAACAAGCATGTTAATGGAGGTGTTAACAGGGCTAAAGAGACAACAACCTGTACCAGAGAATTTAAACTACACTAACTAATGTAGAATGTATGAATGAATGAATGAAAATACTCCATTGAAGCAGCTCATCTATTACGGCTTCTGGGGAAATTAAAGCCGACATTCCACCAGTTCTGCACGTCTATGTCATTACAATTTCCTCAGGTTTGATATTTTTAGTTTTTGACGTCCTTACTTTGTCTTTGATCTGCTGACTGGGTAATCCAAAATACAATTATTTCAAAATCAGTTATTTGAAGATACTTAATACATAATAATTGGCCTATAAACTCAAAAGCTAGGAGAAAGCTGCTGTTGTTTAACAAAGGGTTTGCTTTTCAAAATTGAAATGATTTATAATTCGAAAATGAATTATAAACCTTTAAACACTCTTAATGCTGCCCCATGGTCAATAAAATGCCAGGACTCTTCATCGTGAAACTTCATTGCTTCTGCTGGTCCTGCAAATATTTCATGAAAAATGCCTTGTTGAAAAAATTTAATGGAAATGGAACAGAAACACTTGAGTGATTTTACTTGTTGAGTTTGTCACATATGCAACAAATGAAGTAACCGTCATCCTGTTCAATGAAGCTGAGAACTACTGCAGCAGTGGTGACAGCTGATGTGAGGCGCAGAGAAGGAGACAGTCAGCCTGTCGGTGTCACAGTTTTTAAAAACAGCTGATTGTTGTGTTGCATATGCAAGTTACTCAAAAAAGCTGGGATACAGTGCAACCTCAGGAAAAGACTCCCTTAATCAGGAAGTGAGCAAAAGCTCCCAATGTCATCAGACTAGGCTTATTTGTAATGTTTTGAATGTGGCAGAAATTTCATATTTGGCATTTAAGCAAGGCTTTTATTTGACAGTGACACAAATTGTGCTTTCCTTTTTAGTCTGTGTATCTGTCCACATCTCCCAAAACCCACTTAACCCAGGACAGTTGAAGAACAATTACTTTAAAAAGCACTTAACCTCCTTAAAAGATTTCAACATCTTGTCAGTTGCTAATAATAAATAAGCAAAGTCCTTTGTTCATTGTTGTATGTTGCACATGGGTAGCCCATAGCTGAAAGAGAACCTGGCTTGTGACCTAGCGGTTGCCGGTTCATTTCCCCGCCAGGTCCAGGGCTGGGGTACCCATGAGGGTACCCAATCCCCATTGCTCATTGTTAATTCCACACTCTAAATTGATCCCAATCACAGTGGGGCCACATCCAGTGTACTCCTTGTGGCGGCAAGTACTTACAGTATACAGGGTGTACAGAGTCTGTGGCCCAGCATCATGGATTTAAAATGTACCAACACCACATTTTGTTGCTTCCTGACTGAAGATGAAATTAGGCTGATAGATGCCTTCTCTCACAGCTACCATCGGATTGTTGAACAATGGCATTAAAAACAGTTCTGTAAGGAGCACTCACTCTCCCCATAGCAAATGGAGATGATAATATTATTTGACATTGTGGCAGGGTCCTGCTTCTGGGGGATGCTCCCCGCTGTGACATTACAATAAGCAGCATGAAATACACAGAAGTATAATAACATGCTGGGGAGCAATGCAAATACTGTCCCAGAGGGCAGTAACAAAGAAATAAACTCTCTACAGGACACATTCATCCCAACAGCAGATTCAGAGCACGGTGTTGTTTAACAATAAAATCCTTTAAATAGTCTACCATGGTCAAAATTTAAACGTGTTACCTTCACTGATTAATGACTGTAGACAAGCAGTGAATGTATTTATTGATGCACACAAAGAATGTGAAATGTTTGTATTAAAAACTCTAGCCTGCTAAGACCTGAGCATGAATATTAGCCAGTGCATATTGCCCTAGGCACTGTTGGCAGGAGCTGTTATGTCAGTCTAAAAACTGTCTCTCTGTTTCTGTGTTATAACCCTACCTCATCCACTTTGCATGCAGCTGACTTCCCTGGAGCTACAATATGTGTCTCCCAAGCTGCTTATGTGCCGAGACCTGGAGCTGGCCGTACCAGGCACTTATGACCCCAACCAGCCTATCATCCGCATCCAGTCCATCGCTCCCTCCCTGCAGGTCATCACCTCCAAACAGCGCCCACGCAAGCTCACCATCATGGGTAAGATTAGGAGAAAATTGCACAGGCCTTGCAGCTGAACCCAATATATTAGGAAAATAGATTAAAGAAAGTTTCTAGTCGTATGCTTTCAGCAGGCATGGGTTATCACATTAGAGAAAATTCAATATTAATAACATTTTCACCCACCCCACAAACTGCTCCAAGGCCACACGTTACTTTGAATTCATCACTCATGGCTAAGTTCTGCATGTGGATAATAAACCAGAATCAAAATCTTTCTTATGAACTGAAGAATGAGCTCGACAGTGATAAGCCTAATAGAAAAAGAAACCCAAACACCACAGAGGATGGCAGAATGACCAGGCATGTACCAAAGAAGTACAATGTTTGTCTTTATTTTCTTTCTCAGGATAAATAATGCATGCAAGCACAGATCAATTTGTCAGGATCCCTCCCTACAGTTCTCACTGGCACTCTTTCATATACAATAAATAACTCTGACAATTTATCCTGATGCTGCATCATTTGAAATATAACAGCAAAGTGCTTCAGCAGTGGCTCAGCATGAGAAAGTCTCCTGTCTTGAAGCAAGATCCTCAGAATGTCAATCACAAATGATTCACTCTAATTCACACTTTTCCACTGGCCAACATGATACCTTGCTCTGATGTATCCCATAAGTGTTACACATCATACTGTGTAAAAGATGATGGCCAATATATCAGCTAACCTCTGGAGCAAGACTTTAGATTATAACCTGTCACTCCACCACAGGCCACTTAGATTTACTGTCAGTGCTCTGTCCCCCAATCTACGATCAACACATTGTTCAGTGGGGCTGGCATTGGGAGAAGACTGCAGAAAGAACAGGACTTTGTTTTACAACCGCCACTAGAAGTATCAGTTAACACCATTAAGGATGTTATTTATGATAGTTGCAGTGATGGTGAAATAACTGTTGTTTGTTGAGTATATCAGGACAGTATAGGATGTTGGAACAGTTAGCTAAATGACAAATCCAAAGGCTTCCGTTCTCTTGTCGCCTTACCAAAGCCCCTCATATCCTTTGTTTTCATGAGTCATCTGAAGTCAGTGACTGACCATAAACTTAATGAAGTGAGAAATTATTGGGACAAAGGCAGCCTCATGAATGATATGGTTCATGTGAAATCTTTAACTTTCTGCTCAAACTTGATAGACATTGCTTCAGGAGATTGTAATGGAGATGCAGGTGTAAAACAACAGATGGGTGGGGGGGCATACCACAGAAAACAGAAATCCAGTCATAATGCCTTAACCCTTTTGTGCGATTCACTGTTGTGTTTTTGGCACCCCTTGCAGGTAGCAATGGCCACGAATTCATGTTTCTGTTGAAGGGCCACGAGGACCTGAGGCAGGATGAGAGAGTGATGCAGCTCTTTGGTTTAGTCAACACACTGCTGGCCAATGACCCTGCGTCCTTGCGCAAGAACCTCAGGTAGACCTACAGTTACGGTCACTCACGTGTATGTGCATGTGCGCACACACGGACACACAATCTTCTAATCTTGACCAGAATTATTTTTGTGTTTATCTCTGTTGTGCATCTTTGTTTCACAGCATTCAGCGATATGCAGTGATCCCCCTGTCCACCAACTCAGGCCTGATTGGTTGGGTGCCCCACTGTGATACCCTGCATGCCCTCATCAGAGACTACCGAGAGAAGAAAAAGATCTTGCTCAACATTGAACATCGCATCATGCTACGGGTGAGGAGTTTCGTAACGTTTCTGCTTCCTTCATGTTAATAATAGTAATGATGTTTTTTTTTTTTCCTATCTGTTAACTAATTTAATATCAACATTTTTGTTTAAAAACAATCCTATTCCCAGGTTGGATTTTAACATTGTTGTCTTATTAGGTGCATATTTATATGTAAATGAGCTTATATGTTTGCATGTCATTTACTGTTTATCAAAGCTGAGGAAGCATCTGTTTCCAGTAATTATATTGATGACTGACAGTCAGTTTTTTTTAATGAAAACACATTCACAGGACCTGAATTGCCTCATGTTAAGTACATACGTACAGTATACCAGGCAATGGATTGCTCAGTTAGGCAAAGGAGAACAGAGATGCAGTAAATAGGTGATCTTTCTTACTCAAAATCAGGGCTAAAATTTGAGTCTGACTGGTACAAAATATGACAATGACATCATGTGCAGCCATGACATAATTCAGTCAGAAAGAACAACTTTGTCAGGCTGTAAGAAGACAAATACTGACATGTCACAGCAGTGACAGGCCATTACTTTGTTAAACCTTTTTAAAACAAGCTCTGTGCAAATAAACATTTGGTGCATAATTCTGTGTGCAAATGCCATTTGCGAATGATGTTTGAGTTATTAATGATGTGTTACACTCAGTTTAAGACTCCAAACTGAGAGATATTACACTGACTACTCAATCAGTCAGGCCATTAATCAGTTTCGGATAAAGGATGAGGACAATACATGTGTGAGACAATGATAAATTGTAGTCTTAGAGTGTATGTCAAGGTGTTTCTTTTTAAACCCAAAACGTAACAGGTAATTAAAGGTATAGCATCATTCTGAACATGTTCAGTTCTCCATAGAGGGAACTTTTTTGCAAGGAACTCTGTCGAGCAGCTTACAGATTACTGTTATGAGACCGACGGTTTACATCCAGTATCTTAAAATATGCCTTTAAATGTTTTTGTGTATCAATAAAATCTGGTTTTCTTTTCTGTATGAAATGTAAAATTCACTCCTGTTCTTATGATCATGTGTTTCAGATGGCGCCAGACTACGATCACCTGACACTGATGGAGAAGGTTGAAGTGTTTGAGCATGCCGTCAACAACACGGCTGGAGACGACCTGTCCAAGCTTCTGTGGCTCAAGAGCCCCAGCTCTGAAGTGAGATGCTCTGCTTGTTTACTCTTTTTAGCACAGAGGAGGATTTTTACTTCATCTTTTCAGAACATAATCCTGAAGAGTGATTAGTTAAACTAAGAAGTTTGCACCTGGCTGGCTTACTGATGTTAATTAGATGAAGAGAAACACAACAGAGAGGGGAAAACTTTGTCTGTCCAGTCTCTCACGTCTCCAATTATTGAAGGAAATGCATTAGAGGGAAATACTGAATAGTCTGTTTTGTCTGTCCTACTTTCAACCAACTGTCTTATCAGCACTTTCACAATCAGACCTGCAAATTGAATCCATTTTTAGGACCTTAAGAACCTTGTGTATCTGATGTTCTACATGCTCAAGTGTCTCCATAGCCTGCCAGAGATTTGAAAGCGATACCAATATCACAACATTGAGTATCTGCTGATGTTGATAGCAGTACGATACAGTCATTGTTGCATCTTTATAACTGCTAAGCCCTCAACAACACAGAGGCATTTACCATCTAGCAATTACCAGCCATTTCAAATACATAAAGCTCTCCCTGTGTAACAAATATCCTGCTCCCATGAAGAAGAAATAAACAACCCACATTTTTTTCTACAGGCTGTGCATCTGAACATCATATTGTCTCTTATATCTCTGACATAGACCACATGTTATTTCTCCTGCAGGTGTGGTTCGACAGGAGGACAAATTATACCCGCTCCCTGGCTGTGATGTCAATGGTAGGCTATATCCTCGGACTTGGTGACAGGTGAGTTTATCAGCGAATAAGTCTTGTGTTGTTTTCTGAAATAAATGTTGGAATAGTGACAGTAACATGGTCAAAGATTAATAACAAACTTAATTTTCCATTTCTCAGACATCCGTCCAACTTGATGTTAGATCGGTTAAGCGGGAAGATCCTTCACATCGACTTTGGAGACTGTTTTGAGGTAAGAAGATTTTGTAACATTTTCTGCAGATCATTGTATTTTTTTTTGTTTATTTATTTGAGTTTCATTACATCGTTGACTAGGTGGCTATGACCAGAGAGAAGTTTCCTGAAAAGATCCCATTCCGACTGACAAGGATGTTGACCAATGCCATGGAGGTAGGCAGCAACAAAAAGTGTCTGAATCTCTATGTGTAGGCCAGCTTAAAGAATCTTAAATAGTGTTTTATTAGTTCTGTAAGCTGTTTTAATCAGAATTATCCAAATAGAGCTATAAAAATACCTCTACTGGACACAGTAAATTCCATCTAAGCCTCTAGATTCTGGTCAAAATGCAGCATCTCGTCTACCGAACTTTAAAAAACACCAGACTAGACTGTGCTCCTTCTTTTTGACATTTGAATGACACAAACAAATAGAAAAAAACTTGATCCAAACTCTTTAGTTTAAGTCGCTGTGACTGCTGCTGTTTCCATCAGTAAAGTTGAGTGTCTGCTTGTGTGCCAGGTGACGGGCTTGGACGGTAATTACCGCATCACCTGCCACACAGTGATGGAGGTGCTGAGGGAGCACCGGGACAGCGTCATGGCTGTGCTAGAGGCCTTCGTCTATGACCCGCTGCTCAACTGGAGGCTCATGGACAGTAAGTGAATGGAAAACCGTAGCAGACGCCAGTTACATGCTTCACACTCTAATAAGGTGGTATCATATTATACGTAGCAAGGAAAAGGATGTGAATGACTTGGAATGGTTGAAGAAGTTCTGTAGATGACTGAAGGTCATTGGTGTAATTCAAGTGAACAGAACACATTTAGAACAGTTGTCCTAGAGGAAGAAATACAATTCTCAACAAAGAATTGTTTAAAAAAATAATTGTAATCCATGACTTTTGATCAGCAAAAATATTTCATAAATTTGATTTAACTCTGTGTTGATTCTAAAACTACTGTTTACAGAATGAATGGTTGTACTGTCTTGAACAACTGTAAAAGAACTGTAAAAGGATGCACTGTTGTCAAGTTAACCACAGGGGGTCGAACACATCTACCATAACTTCATGTAGTTAGGTCTTCCTGCTTTTTACCTTTCTTTAATGCATGTTTATTTCTCCAATGTTAATCCTCATTGTTGCGTCAGTCACCAATAATGGCACGGGTATGATATTTAGACTAATACTATATAATACATTCAACTTAAAATGCACCGTTAGTGACACTCAAGGTCACCTTACATCATTAAAACCATCCATTTATATATAGAGTATTTGTGTAATAGATGTCGGTTGGGACTTTGTAATCCTTCAGTAAAACTGATATTTGTTTAGCATTAAAAAAAAAAGGACATTTATTGATAAACCAGTGTTTTGTGTCCATATGAATCTATTATCAAGTTCTGCTGAATGAAATTGATGCCAGCCATTTTGACTCAAATAATAACCTGTGTCATAAGAACAGCAGATTTTACATTTACAGAACAGGTTCAGCTGAAGGCTTACAGACTCCACAAACAACGCAAAGCCCATAATCATTTCCCAGCAGCAAAGACTTCAGTCCATGTCTAACCACAACCCTGCTCCAAACACTAACCATACACCGACCTTCATCTGGATTCACATGCATGGCTGGAGAAATGTACGTCTTGTCCCTGTTATTTATAAAGCCAGTGCAGCATGGAAGCACCTTTCAGCGAGTTAATCATCTGGAAAGATGCTAATCTGAAAGTAGTCTGTGATGTGGGTTACAATACTTCGCAGCATGAAACCACGGAGAGAAACAAGTATTCCATCACTGTCAGTCTTTTCATTTAAGAAGTGACTATTTATGTAATGAAATATAAAGAATGTGGCTTATTTATGGAGCACTTACTGTAACTCGGGAATAAATGAGCTGATGTGAAGACGAAAAGAAACCATGATGCTGCCGAGCCACTTTAAATGACTGCAGGCAAAACTCCTTCGCGGTGATCGCTCTGTCTGTTTTCCCAAGGACTAAATTAAAAGAACTCACACACCTACTGGTTTTACCCACAGCAAACACTAAAGGCAACAAGCGTTCCCGTACCAGAACTGACTCGTACACCGCGGGACAGTCAGTGGGTGAGCCTGTGAACTGTAGCCATAGCTGCTTTCTCTTTTCTGCTTGATGATGTGAGGCAGTGTACAAACCATTGACTGTGTGGTGTCTTCTGCAGAGGCTCTAGAGGGTATAGACCTTGGGGAGACCACACACAAGAAACCAGGGACCACTGTGCCTGAATCCATACACTCCTTCAGTGAGTTGCCATTTTATTTTTACTTTCTTTCCAATGATTGTTGTTGTACAGCCCCACTGTTTTTCTCTGGTTGCTTTACCAGACTCGCTGTGCTACTGCAAGGCAGCACTCTAGTCCACTTTGATTATTCTCAACTGCAAAGAGTCTTGGGGGAGAGATGCACTGTTTGTTTATAATAGTTTACACCAATGTGTGTGTGTGTGTGTGTTTGTTTTAGTTGGAGATGGTTTGGTACAACCTGAAGCACTCAACAAGAAAGCCATTCAGATTATCAACAGAGTGAGAGACAAACTCACAGGTAAGCTCTGAAGCAAACTCAACTGCACGTTAATTAGACGGCACTCAGTGGTGCAATGTGGTCACCATATACCAGGTGTCATAACATGAATCAGAAACCTAAACGGTATATACTCTAATCTTATAGAAAGAACATATTTAGAGAATAGTATGTGTCTCAATATTGCTGTACAATTAAGATAAAACTCTAAAGAACCTTACAATCACAGTAGTTTAAACCCGGGTGTCTGCTGATGAAAGTGTGGAGTAAAGAAGGATTTTTCTGGCAAATGCCTAGTGTCGTGACAAGAGTTTGTTCCTAACAGGTCGAGACTTTTCCCATGATGAGACGCTGGATGTGCCAACACAAGTAGAGCTTCTCATTAAGCAGGCCACGTCACATGAAAACCTGTGCCAGTGCTACATTGGATGGTCAGTACTCGTTGACATGTTCAGCCTCAGAATGCCTCATGTTTTTATTTGTACTGTGTATTATTATGAACATGTGTTTGACTATTTTATGTATTTTTTTAATCTCTAGGTGTCCATTTTGGTAAAGAACAGTCTTCCGACGCCAAGGAGAAACACTCAACATAGAGATATCCACTGAAGCCACAGTGCAGAGCCTCTGAAAATGTTTCTTTGTCTTTCTTTCCCTGCTGCTGAAGAATTGTATAATTCTCCAGTGACACATTTTTAGTTGATGAGAAAGTGCTTTAAGAACTCTGGTTTTATCTGATGATTTTCAAAGTGAAGTCATTACTTCAGATGACTTTTCATACTTTTAACACCATAACGACTTGCTTAAGCGCTCTACAGTGGCCATGTTGTAATAAGTTATGACATTTCTTACTCCACAAAAGGTGTATAACTGAGAAACCCACCAGTCCTTTGTATTATTTTGAATTAACTGTTTGCCTTTTATTAACTTAAACGTTCTTTAATTGTTGCTCATGACACATCGGAAGTAAAATCTGATTTAAGACGATTATATTGTACTGTATGGGCTTTTGTGCCAATAAATCATGTAGAGGTACCACTATGTCTGTGCTGTGTCCTTCTCACAGTGCACATTTGTAGTGGATCATCATCTCATCAAATAGAAAGGGGAAAATGTATCATAAAAAAATCTATTTTTGGCAGCACACACGTCTTTATACTATTCTTTAAAGGTAAGCTGCACCTCTCTTCTTGTTGCCCCACAGAGGGCACTGCAACTCCAACAAGATCCTCTTTGAAAGTGCACGGGGAGAGGATGCATTCAGCAGGCTATAAAATAAAAACCCGAACAACATTCTCAACATTCTCTTATCAATCGAGATGGTACAATCTGCAGTTACCGTGTATTTATTTCCATGGTATTTCCATTTCACATGGAAACAGAGCTATTTACAGCCGCTGTAGTCCTTGATAAATAACACAGGAAACTAATGAACCAAACTGCAGAGGCAGCAGTGGAGATGACTCTTAAATTGGTTTCCTGTGCTCTTATCTGGTCAGTGCAACGTAGCTTCTGTTTTACTCTTGCTCATTGCTATTCCCCCACTTATTCCTGCATTTATTTCTTCACTGCATTCTCCTCTGAAGGTTAATTACTTATAGATAGTTGGGGATTACGGATCAACAAAAAGCAGCCCATTGATCTCTTCCCTGCTGAAACCCACCTCTGCAATGTCACACTCTTTACACATTGGAACAGAGGCCTGGTGATTATCTGTTCACATCGATTGATTCCCTCTCTGTTTTCCTTTTGCCTTTGCCCTCCTCCCTTGCTTGCTTTAAGTCCACTGTGTCACTTTCTTCCCTCCCGCCACCAAAAGCTCATTACTGAAAATGTGACTTTTCATAGTCTTTGCCATCGTGTCTGTTGTTCTTTCTCACCTGTCTAATTTGTTTGTATTTTTTCAGCCTCTCAAGTCTGTGGAGGTGCAGACAAGTCAATAGCTCAAGTTAAATAGGCTGCATTGATTGGGAGAGGGATTTAGCTGTTTACCAACTGTGGAAATGGGCGAGGGCCACGGAAAAACAGCACGAGCGCCTGCATGCAGCAAGTCAGTGGTGACAAATGATACTCATTTGGAGACAATGCCGCTAAATGAGGGACGGTGAGGGGGCTCGGTGGCGGAGGGTGGGGATGCAGCAGACCACGCTTCATCAGCCATTAAGGTTGTCATAAGTTGCAGGCCAGCACTTTGAGCCAAGACATGAGGAATGATGAGATACAGCAACTCCTTCAGAAATGTGGCCACCAGTGGGCCTCGAGCCTGTTTTGTCTCGCCTCCTGGAGTTCCCTTCAGTCTTGAGCTTGTATTCATTACTCTACAATACTGGAGGTTATTTCATGTCCTTGAATCCTCGTAAGCTTCTCTTCAAGCTTAATAGAGAGTCTTGCTTAAAGACCATTGGGCCCCTTCTACTTACACTTTACAATCATGGACAATTATTTGTTTTTGTACTCCAAGTCCCACTTGTTTGTGGAAAATCCTCAGTTGTTTTTTAAAACATTACAGTTGTATTATGTCTAAATGGTCTTTTAAAATAAACATTACACACTAAATTTCACATCAGTCATTTAAACTAGGAACCATGGCATTCATGGGATTCCTTCCAAGTGGCAACTGGTCGTGACATCACACACATGAACCTGAGCCAAATTGAGGTTTTGCAGCCTGGACATTCACAGACATTAACCAGGCTCTTATAGGATGATACCAGCTGTCAGTCTCAGTGGTATCCACCCATTTATGCTTTGCTTTATCATCTAGTTTCCTGTATTAGACCATTATCATGGTCTACTGAAGACCTTAAACATGCCAGTGAGACCATTAACTCCTCAGCTACTGTATTTTCTCATGTCTAAGTTAGCTTCAACCAACAAACCAGAACAAAGAACTGGTTAAAGAACTTTAAAACAAGAAGATATTGATGAATGAGACCCTTTGTGAGCCCAGGAGTTTCTACACAAGAAAGTTAATCCTCAACTTAATGTTTCACAAACACAAAGGTCTCAAAGGAGGACTCTGGACCTTCGCAGGACTGGTTTAAACTCCATGCATTTCCTCTACAATTATTCTGCATTGATCTGCACTTAAAAGATTACTTGCACTCCCATTCATTTTTGGGATTAAAAAAAATGTTTAAAGCTGCAGAGGCTGAGATAACTTCAATATCTCATCACTCCAGAGAGTCGATCATTTTATTCTCTGCCTCTTATCCAGTTCCAGCTGGCTGAGCCAGGTAGTAGTACACTTGTCCATCTCCTCTTGGGGAAATCCCAAGCCAGAAATAAGTCATTCTTCCAGTATGTTGAGAGTCTACCACACAGTGTCACCTACCAGCTGCATATGCCCAGGAGAGATCCTCATCAAATGCCTGAATCTCCCCTACCTTCATTTGATGCAAAAGGTTCTGAAAGGTCTGAGGTTCACACCCTGTTTCTTAGCTCACTCCACATGGAGGAGAGTCATTTCAGCTGTTATTCTTTAGGTCGTTACCCAAAGCTTATGACCATAGCGTCGAAACATACATCCACTGTCAAATTGAGGGCGTCACCTTGGGACTAACACATTTTTACACATTGGTCTGGTACGATGCCCGCGGTACTGCTGACGCCGCACCCAACGCCGCGTCAATCTCATGATCCATTTTACCCTCATTTAAGAACAAGACTGCGAGGTATTTATACTTCTTCACTTGGTGCAGCAGCTCGCTCCCGACCCTCAGGGGGGGTGAGACTCTGTTTTCTGGAAAAGAAAAAACTGTGAATGTGTGTCAAAATCACACTACAAATCATGGAGTCATGAGATTAAGAACTCCAGGTTCTTCTGCTAGTCAGGGAAATTTCTGATACATCAATACTGATACTGCTTATGCAGCGGAGGTTATTGCATCCATGTCATCACATAGTAGTTCTAATCTGGATCATGCAGTAATAATTGAGAATTATTACACTTACCGGCTGTCGTCATTTGTGCATTCTGTGTAAGGACGCATTTGCAGTAGACTGTAGATCAGCCACAACAATAAAACGGGTCACTGGTTTTAATCAACAGCGTGTTTCTGTGCTGTTTTAAGGAGCTTTATATGTATTATGTTACTGTATACTGTATACACATATATGTGTGTATTTTATACGTATATATATATATATGTGTATCATCTGAGAAGTCATTTAAACTTCATTTTGACCTTTCACCTATTCTCCATGTGCGTCGTTGCTTGACAAAGTCAGAAAACACACTGATGAGCCTCAACAGTAAAAGCAGTTGCCAGTTTTATTGCCGTGGCCGATCACTGTACATCAGTGCACTGTGATGCATGGCCATGGTGTTGCTGTTGGTCTAATCCCTTAATAGACCAAAGGAAAGATCAGCACAATGAATCAGTCGAATACATTAGCAGCAGCAGTCAGAGACGACCACTTTTTCACACAACTTAATTGCGCTGTCGTCGTAAAACATTTCCTGACTCTAGTCCGAAATCTTCTGATTGTTGTTGCTATGCCGACAAAGTGTTATGGGCTGTTGCTGCTTATCTGATGTGCTGTGACTTTGTCACGTTGTCACCCACCACAGTTTCATCTTTCCGTCTGACCTGGTGACCTCTCACTGTAGCTGTCGTCATAACACACAGACTGTACAGTAAGTCAGCATCTTTTGCTTTGTGCTCTTGTTATTTTTGCTGATGTGTACAAGCATAAGCGACTCCATTAGAACTGCTTCAGTACGTTCATAATGTATGTTTTCATCAAGCAATTATGCATGATTAAGACGGCGCAATTGTGCAGCGACGCTTGTCGCTTGTGTAGGTTAAGATGAAGAAAAAACAAACTTCTATTTCGTCTATTTTGAAGATTCCGGTGTTAAGAACAGCTGCGACAGAATAAAACAGAAAATCCTGCACGCCGTCTAACTTTCTTGGATACTTTTATTGTGACCAAATTGGTAATAGAGGAAGTGAGACGCATGATGTGGATGTGACCTGTGACCAAATGCATGGCCACAGGTGTCTCTCTGAAACACTCACTATTTATCCATCTTCTAGCATTTTATCCTGCACATGAGGGGGGGGGGACTGTGCCAATCTCAGCTGACATAGGGCGATAGGCGGGGGTCACACCATGGACAGTTTGCCAGTCCATCACAGGGACACGGAGACAAGCCGGCGAGAACATGCAAACTCCATGCAGAAAGAATCCGGGTCTTGCTGCAAAGGTAAGAGTCGCTAACCACTACACCAACCGTGTGGCCCACTCACTGTTTATATAAAGAAGTAAAAAACTACAAAATCAACAATTCTATCCAAACAAGAACATGCAGCATCAATGCTCACTTATGTAAACGTGCACAATGGACAGGACAGTTGTAAATGACCCACTAACAGACAAATTAACAGTCTACTTTTAATGGTAGGTTTAACAAAATCCAGGAAATCATATTTTAAAAAAAAGATACACATTTATCATTTAGTGTCGTAGGAGCCAATGTTTGAAGAGTATGAATCCAATGAGCTTCTTCTTTTTTCTTTTACTAGCTTCTCATTGTCATTTTCTACATGTTTCAATGCAACAGAAGGACTAATGTACCAGTGACAGGGATCAGTGACAGGGATCACAGGTGATGTGGGACAGAACACGGGGCCTTTGCTTCACTTTTACTGCTACATACTGGGTTTAATTGAAGGTGTCATGGTGTGTGGAAGGTGTGTGTGGATGTAGCATGAAGGAGAAAGGGTTTTTTAGTTAGAGACAGTACAGCAAAGTTCCTGGGGAGAGTGAGAGATGGATTTGCCAAACTCTCCCAGCAGTCCTCTGTCTTTCTGTGCTTATGAGAACTCCCTCTCTCCCTCTTCCTCTCCCTCTCTCCCTCCCTCTTTTTCTCTGGCATTGCTAACCACTGTGACGAGTAAAGAGAGGAGGAGAAATCGACGGGCCAACCTGAGCAGTTCAATATCGGGCTCGAGAGTTGTTTTAAGTGGGAGCCTGCAGCCAGGACTCAGGCTGTCTTTGTGCACCGTGGTGTAAAGCCAGTATCGATGAACTTGACAGCAGTTTAGCCCGCCCGAGATCTGCTACTCTCCGAGGACACTTCAAACATGTTCTCCTGTCAGCACTGGCCTTGTTTACCGTGTCTATTAATGTTCCCTTGACTTTGGTCGTTGGAGATGTATGTGGAAAGACTTTCTGTTTATGGAATCATCTCTTTAGCAAAGGCCGGCAGCGCATGGTGCAGAGACACAGTCACAGGAAGTCCCAGTATCACAAGCTTATTGGAAATAGTGAAGGAAAACTAAATCTGCTGTATTCATTATTCACATGTGTTTTACTGTAACTGCACTGTAACATGAATCAACTTCAAACTGCATTCAGCATTCTCCGTGATGGAAAGCTATACATTCTCTGTGACATCAGGATATGTTGGAGTTGGGTTTGTGTTTGCATTTGTTGAAGGACAACAAACAAGTGTCGAGTAAACAATTTGGTTTCCTAATTTACACCTGAATATGATAAACCTGAAACCACGAATGCAACTGGAGTAAATAGGATGCTTCATCTCTTACATGTGGTGTATTTTCTTTGAAGTTGCCGCATCCTAGGTATTTCTAATCATGAGATTAAATAACAGTGTGAGAATGAGAATTTAGTGTGGAAGGGTCACATGTGTTTTTTTTGTATCTAGCTTATTTAGCACATATAGCATATGTGATGTGTTTCAATTGTTTATGAATGCAGACACAACTCAGTGGCAAAGAGCCATGATCTTGACTTAAATGTAATTATAATAATCATAATAATAACATATAAAAGTATGGCTTTTTATGTGGGAAACAAATGTTGGTGCCTGAACTCAAAAGTGTGGGTATAGAAATGGAGATGTCTGCTTTTAAGTGTAACAATGCGACAAAGTTATTATTTTGTAAAATGTGTTCATATGTTTAATTACACACAATCTCTTTTTTCCTGACAGACATGTGGAACTTTTTTTTTACCTCTTCCCATTTTTGTGCTGTGATTCGCTGGAGAAGATGTACGTGACTTTTTCAAGCCCAATGTTTTGTGCTGTCGCTCCTTCATTTCTAAATTGTATTGTTCTTTATTGTCATAAGTTCACTTCATTTGATTATTGCATTAGTTTAGGGGCTCCACATGTGTCTGGCAGGTGTTTTTTTCATGTGTGTCATGCACTTTCTGTCCAATATCTAATGGAGCTTGTGGTTTCTGTTTTCCACATACTGAATGTGCTGTTAAATGTCTGTTTAATACTGTCTGGAGTGTAATATGTTTTTCTTTTTTTCCCTCCTTTCTCGGTTTTTCTTACTCTTTTTTATCTATTTATTAACTCTGATATAAAGTATGTAGCTTTCATTTTATTTCTTGTGATATGCAGCACTCCTCAGCCCATAGTGAATTTCCCTGAAGGGGATAATAAAGTATGAATATCTTATCATATTGTAAAACTCCTGGTGGCATCTTTAATATCTGTATTTTAATACAAATCCAAGACCTGCATTGAAAGGAATAAGAAGCACATCGTGGTTCAGGGGGAAAAGAAATGTTTTGACATTGTTCTGGACTGGATTTTGACTGGACTTCATGGGTATTTTTAGATCCAGCAGCATCCAGTGACAATTAGTGGCAGTGTGTCATTTTAAAGAATGCCCTGCTTCCAATCTTTGTGATGGTTTCCTCCCACCACAATGTTCCAATGTGTAAACCCACAGTGACGTGGCTCAGGTTCACGGGGAGGTAAAGGTTTTCATTAGCTGAGAGCTCAGCCTCTTGACTCATCCGTGTATTCAACATTGCAGTAACACAGTGTGAGGCAGACGCACAAACTGGAGGCTGTGTTGTTGTCTGGCAGTCAAAGGACACAGCTCCGAGGCTGATAATATTATTCCAAACTTGATGCAGTCATTGGACTGTCAGACCAACAGTGACCTCAGCATTGTGTCTGCCTCAGCGGAGCTGCTGGGCGGATTGCAGCAGAGCGCGGGCGGCCGTCTGCTTCTGTGTGTGTGTGTGTGTGTGTGTGTGTGTGTGTGTGTGTGTGTGTGTGACAGCTCCTGGGTGTGAGTGTGTGGGACTGTATGAATGTGCTCAGAGAGGCTGCACGCTCAGCAAAATCCTTTCCTGGACAAATAAATAAATATTGTTAAATCATTGTCTATGTGGATGCAGCCGCAGCACCGGTCATAGAGACGGATACTGTTTCTATTTGACTTTTATCTGAGCTTTACTGGACTGCACAACTAACTGACACATTTCTACACAGACTAAAAAAGGAAAAAATAAGCAGAATACCTCAAATTAGTGCACATTTATCTATTATAAAGGTGTTTATTTTTAATTACTTTCACTGCAGTTTGGTGTTCAGGATGTTATTTGTATGCTGCGTCCTATCAGACCTGACTGAGGGAGTGTCTGTGTGTTTACAGCTGCAGAGCAGAAGCATTTTACCTGTCAAACTGCTGAACAACTGGGTTTTTTGGGCAGTAAAAATTACTACTGAAACCTTTTGTGGGCACTTGTTTTTATATAAAAGCTCTCATCATTTCATTTATTTGTACGTTGAACAGAATCATCTTTCAGAATTGTGCCGATTTCCAAACCATTACCTCAAGCCTTAATACTGTATATCTTAGATTCTTAATTTTAACTATGACATGTCTTGAAGACATGATTTATTTTTATCTTCACCTCTTCCATCAGCAGAGCGGACTGAGGTCATCGTCTAAGTTCTAGAATCATCCTGAGATGAGGGATCCTTCCTGCTTTTGGACACAAGTGGTTGCAGCTGACCGACAGTGAGGCTCAGGTAAACTGTGGCGTTCCTCCAATGCAATGTATGTCAAGAGAGCTCTTTCCACATCATTACATTCTGTGTACATTTGATGGGTTGGCAATAACAATGTTTTCTTCAGTAATTTTACTTTAATACATGTTTTTGTCCTGTGAGCAGCTTATATATATATATAACATCACATATATTATATGAGCCTATTTGTACATGGTTTTAATCACCCTCGTCAAGTCAATTATTGAGATTAAAAAAAACAACCTGACAAAAATGTAAAAAAACACAACAAACAAAACCATTTCATTAGCAAATGTGTGATTTGTGAGTCAAGTGCTTCATTTGCACTCCTCACTGTAATGACTTCATAAGGACAAGGATATGGTTCACAGCTGCATTTGTAATGCTTAATGTCAATGCATATGCGAATATAGCTCCCACTTTAAATCATATTTGCAGATAAGTCATGACGACTGTGTAGAAAACATGTAGTGAATTAAAGAAGGCTGCGGTTAACTCACCTCATTACTTGATCTCGTTGTTTTCACCAGTGAAACGGGTGGATAGAAATGTAGTTGATGCATAAGGAGCAGAAGATAGGAAGTTCTGGCTTCACTTGGAGCCTTGCTTTTCATTCTGCACAGTAGGTTGTATAAAGCTAGATGGCAATTCACAGGTAATACAATACCAGCGAGAGATTGGCTCAGCACTCAGAAGATTTCTGAAGTAGTCTGTGGCACAACTTTTAGAATACATCTGCAAACACAGAGTGCATTTGTCCTGAAATTCTGCTGCTTTTAAATGCTGGTGTAATCAAGCAGCAATGCGTCTGCTCTTCTGCTGTTTAAGCCTCTCATATTCAGGAATCTGTGACGGCTTTATTATTTACAGATATCCTCTGCATGCACCGGTCAGCTTGTTACTTGAGTATTAATGGCCTCCCTGTTGTTTTTGCTGTGGCCTGTGGTCGTACGGTCACTCGTGTCACACTGCCATCTCCCACATATACTGCCAGTGTATATGCACGCTTTTGTAAGGATGCTTAAAAGTCTATCATCAACCCACTGACAGACAGACAGACAGATTTAATTTGTACGATGGATAGATACGAGCTATAGAGAGATAGATACGATACAATACCATAAATGGAGAGATGGACAGACATGACATTATCCAGTATCTATCATATATGTATGTGTATATGTATGTATATATTTATGTATATGTATATGTATATATTTATGTATATGTATATATGTATACATTTATGTATATGTATATATTTATGTATAGGTGTATATATGTATATATTTATGTATAGGTGTATATATGTATATATTTATGTATATGTGTATATATGTATATGTATATATATGTATGTGTATATATATGTATATGTGTATATATACACACACACACACACACATATATGTATGTATACAGTATACAGTAGGCTTTTCCATGAAGTGAAGCTAACTTGCTTCATGAAACCATCTGCACGCCATGTAATGTACAGTATGTAGGTTACAGTCACTGTGTGGAGTCCACTCGCTGTGTTGGACCTGATAAGACTCAGCTGATCATTCAACGGCAGAGCTGGAAATGTTCTGCCAACCGTGCCAACTGAGAGCTCCGATTGGATGCCAGTGAAGTCAGAAACAGCCTTCATACGTGATTGTGAATTGCTCCAATCCCGGGCACAGCCATGCACCTATTCATTCAGCCTAAGTAAGTTGTTGACGTGGGACTGTCCTCCAGCTGTCTGTGTGGGCCATCCTCTTGTCTCCCTGCTCAGATTTACTCACCAGGGGGAATAGCTATTACATCTCCTGTTATTATTTGCCATAAAAATGCGCTGAATGGCGACCAACTCTGAGGTGCTATAAAAAGCAGCGGGGTGTGAGATGGTGTCTGTGTGTCATCAATCAGACACAGTGGTGAAACATTGGGCCAGTGGGTAGTGGAAATTGATTTTTCTGTAAGTCTCAACGATTAGGGTGTGAAAGAGGGAGCCGAGGGGTAGGGGATGGGAATGGAAGGAGAGAAGCTGGGAGGGATAGGAAGAGACGAGCTGGAGCACTGAACGAAAACGCTGGAAAAGCTAATGTTTTCAAGTGGGTTCATAAGAGCTGATCTAGCCTTTGCTCTTCTGGTTAACTCTTAAATAATGGTGGACTGTAGTTGGTTTTCAACACTCTACACAGCCAGTGAATCTTAAAGTCCAGGCTTTAAATGTGGATTAAAAAATTCAGCACCCAAGATTAATTCAGTGAGCAATTTCTTTTTTTTTTTACTGCAGAGGTTTTTTATGACCTAGCAGAAAAAAAGTCTAATTAACTATCTTGATAAGCCTCCTGTACAGTTTGGTGGATTTCCAGAATCATGACTTTCACCTATGATTTCCCTGCAATAAAGTGTCCACTATAACGAGAATATCAGGGGTTTTAGAGCTGCAGCATCCTGTAAGACAGTTTTTACACTTACAATTAAATGCTTGATATGCAGCCTAAACCTTAACATTTTCAGTATGCATTTCAGTAATTATTTAAAACACAATAATACAATGCACCAACTAGTTTTGTGTCAGCGTCACATTGGACTGTTGTAAATACAAGACAGCCATGAGAGACATTTTCCCACCAGCCTTAATCAGACGGGTGCAAAGGATCATTTCAGACGCACGTCCTTCACCTCGACTTTCACCTCCTTCCCTCAGGCAGACGTACAGAATCCCCCAAAGGAAACACAACCATTTACAAACTCCTCTGTCCCTGTGTCTAAAGCCCCTTAACAACGCCTCGGCATATTTAATTGCCTCATTAATTCTTTGTTGCACATGTACATATGTATGTGTTGTTGTTTGTCATATTTCAGTAAATTTTAGTGCTGTGAGTCCACGGCACATTTCCTATAAAGATGATAAAGTCTGTTTTATTTGATCTTATACTAGTGCAACAAATGTATATTATTCCACACCTGAAAATAGTTCTCCACAAATGCAGATTATATGCTCAGATGTTTTAGGGCATTTTTTCTCCATTGTTTTCAAGTCTTTAAAAGAGACTGGTGAAAAGCTGCATCCACCATCAGTCTTTCAGTGATTCAAGTTTAATCTTGCAGTAAAGCAGTAAATTGAGAATTCACCATTCATTTCATGTTTCAATGAGTAACCTTCATGCAAAATAGTATACATTATGTATTATTATTATTGTAGAAATGTGAGACATATTCCACGTTGAACACTTCGGTAAAAAGGGGGCGGAAATGAAAAGGACACCTACAGCGCCGTGGAGTGCAGGAGCCACTCGTATTATAATGTTCGACATTGTTACACAGGTTATACAGGGACAACACAGCTCCACCTTCTATCACCGAGATGCCACTGAATATCATTTCCTCTAAGGACATCCTTTGGGACACTGTCATGTAGGGACAGCAGGGAACTTCATAACAGAAGATGGGAAGGGCATCTTATAGGGCACTGCACTAGAAAGACACTTCTTTTAGAAACAATACATTTTTAAAATGTATACTTATGAATAGCAGCCGGGTGGGCACTTACTGTAGCGGTGTCTTGTGACTCAGGAGGACACTTTAGCGCGCGGCACGTGCTGGGAGTGACGTCGCCTCTGAGCTGACCACGCTCCAGCTGAGGAACAAACTGGAAGGAAAGCATTTATTGTTGTTGCTCTTTTGGAGTGAATAAATATACACAAACAGCAGCATAGCAACATGTTCCTGTGTAAAAACAGGACTATGTGTACGACTGACTTTGGGTAAAATAAAGAGTGCAGAGTGTACTGTAGCCCCTGGAATCCCTTTGTGAGGTTGCTTCCACTTTGTGAGTTGGAAATCCGACCTGTGGGGGTTAAAAAAAACATTAAATTATTAAAAAAAAAAAAACGGCTAAGAACTCAAAAACTCTGACTTCTGACTACAACTGCAGCACACCATCATTGCAAGGCCATCCTAACACACCTGTGTGTAGGAAATGTTGGCTCACTATTTGTACAGTCATAGTTGTAAGCACAAGGATGCCTAAAGCTTTACCATCACCAACACCCAATCCAGTCAAAGGAAGGAACTTAAGCAGATATTTTTGAACGTTTTCTGCAGTTATTTAAATGATATGTTTCTGCTTTGCTCAGTTTATCGCCGTCATAATATCATTGGGACTATAGGACACTTGGCTGAACAAAAGACTTATAGACTCTTAAACTGGGTAATGGGCATTTTGATCACTCTGTGACATTCTATCAAAACAGACAGACTTAAACGCAGCTTATTATTATCTTCTTTCCACTCTCGGCCTGTTTTCCTGCAGAAGATATCGTCTGCAACAGGAGCAATAGGGAGATGGGGCAACTAAGGAAAACTAAAATCCCTCTTAGACATAATTTAGCTTCCCACGGATGTGCCAAAAGCCTTGGAAATTGCGATTCTTAAGAATCTTAAGTGGACGCGCACGCACACGCACACACAGAGACACACAGAGACACACTCAGTGTTGTAGGGAAGTGTAGCTGTGTCCAGCCTATCCAGCTCCCTGGCCTTATCTTCAATTCATTCACCATGCATCATCCGTACACATAACTGCACTGTAAGTTATGATTCAGTGCACTATTCTTATCATAACCCAGGCGTAGTGATGTTCTGAGGCTTGCTGGTGCACTGACCCCCTGCTCCTCTGTCTCCAATAAGCATAACCATATCTGACAAGGCCAGAGCTATTGAAGGAGGGGGTATTCGCGCCTCTTTTAGATAGCTTTTCATGCTTCTCTTCTCTTGGCTCATTTCCACTGGGCTTTGTGCGACCTAAACCTCTCCCCTCCCTCTTCTTTAACTGTAGCCGTTTACTTCCTCCTCCTTCTCTGTGGTGTTTGCGTAACTGTCTGTTTTTTTTTTTTATCCTCCTCCTTTGCATCCCAGATCATTTTGCATTAAGAGGCAGATGAGTAAACAATAATTCCTCCAGCAGAGCTGCACGAGACGGGACTGCACCCAGAAGGAATATGAGAGCAGATATGGGGACAAACTGTGAAGTAATTGGATGCATGTTACAGGATATAAGTCCACCAATCATTCCCTACATCAATATGAGAAAACTTAGCAATGCTTGCATGCAGGAGTCGCTCTCGCTCTCTCTCTCTCTCGCACTCACACACACACTCGAATGAATTTCATTTACTCACAAACTGCGTTTTCTAAGTCGATCGTGTGTCTACAGAAATAATGTGCATGCGCCCATTATCTCAAGAAAGGGCCGCCAGAGCGTGAGGGGCATCTTTCGCCTGACTGACTTTCATTTACAAAGTGGTGATGTTACTTTTGTGTGGGGAAATGAGATAGCACTGCAGCAGACAGTAGGCTACATTATCCCGAGCGGAGTGCACACCGCTTCTTTCTTTTTTTCCCCTTTATCAGCGGCTTTTTTCCTCTCATTGTTCATCAGCACACGGAACACAAAAAAGAACGTCTCCCAGGATCAATTAGTCACTTCCAGGGAGTCGTGAGGCAGAGAGGGAGCCGAGGAGACAAAAGCCATGGGCATGTTGGTGTCTCAGCGACGTGATAAAGTGACACGGTCTTCCTTCCAGGCCATTAACGTGACAAGCAGCCCTTGTCCAGGGAAGGTGGACCTGTCAGTGGAGTGGGGCCCCACCAGGACATGAAGAAGAGAACTCTCAAATGTATAGTCGCTTTTTTTGACACACTTTCACCCCTTTGCATCTTAGCTCCTTCCACTCAACCCAGATGTTTTCATTCAGTCTGCCTTCTCTTTTAAAACTCCATCTCCCTCCTCTCCCCAGAGCCCTTTTCTCTCTCAATCTCTCCCTCAATCCCCCTCACTTACTTAAATGCTGTCTCCGTCTAGAGCTCCAAAGTCCTCCACGATCCTTCCAAATGTCTCTGTGGCAGCTTGTGCTACCTCCTTCTAGGCTGTCCCTTTCCCCCCCCCAAACTTCCTTCTGTCGTCCAGCTCGCTGTTGTTTCTTGCCTCACTTTTCCCTCATCTGCTCACTCTCTTCTCAAGGTAATCAAAGCTGACACTGTTGCTAAAACAGTGAGCTGGCACACAGAGTCACTGTAGGACATAAGAGTCACTGTAGGACAAAAGCAACATGAACAGGGACTATTTTTAAAATGCTGTTGTCTGTCCTTAAGAAGCCAAAAGCAGTGCAGTAAAATCAAAGTATCCAAGACCTGTAGTTGTGTTACTGAGATTATTACATGAGGTGGACTAGAATACAAATGTATAATGATGAGTGAAGGGGTTTTTAAAGGTTGTTAATTTATATTACCACAGAATGAGCCTTTTATATTTAAATCAGGAGTCAAGTCAGCTCTGTAGAAGCTGCCATTTAGTCCATAAATCTTTTGAGTTTTGATATATGATGAATTTGAATGTTTAAGATTGTGTATTTATAATATTACTTTGATATGGACAGAGCTTTTAGAGGACAGTTTTAAAATAGTTCTTCACGTTGCATTATTTAGTCATTATTGTTGTTATTTATTGCACGTGTGTGACATGTCGCGTGTCGTGATGAACCCACAGAGAGTTATCACCTGTGAGTGTGCAGCTCCCTCAGCTCTGCAGAGCTTTAGAGTGGGTTTTTGGGCTTATTGTTTTTTCATCTGGATCATAAATTTACCACATTAGTTCAATCTCACCGCTTTCATAATGTTGTTTTTGGAAGCAGCAGGCAGGTGTTCTCAGTAAAGAGAGCTCCGCAGACACGGTTACAAATCAGTAACTGCAATCAGTAAATGCAGCTTGCTTGAAAAACGTAAACAATTGCTTATTACATGTTGGTTACTCGGAACAGCAATGTCAAATTACCACCAAAGTGACTCTTTCAGATAATAATTGTATGTAGTTTTTTTTTTTTAATGGATTCTATCCATATTACAGCTACCCATTTAGCCCGCCATGCTAATGTGTTTTTAGAAACATCCTTGTAGTTTATTAACGCACAGCGTTAATATTTGTCCAATTTACATAATTTGGATGTGAAGTAACCTTAACGTTTCTAATCATTCTGCACGTCATCTTCAAATGACCAAACAGCTCTAATATAAAATAAAAAAATGTTCCGCTAATTTATTAAAAGCAGAGAAAAAAAAAACATTAAATCCAAATAAACTCATTATGTCACATCAAATATATACAATTTAGCCTCCAGAGAAACAAAAGCCGGGCCACATTAAAAGTGTGTGTATGCATCATAAACAGGACAGATTTGTATACTGTCTGATGTATTATTTATCTTCATGAAATATTTTACATCTTTACATGTAACATAGGCCACACGGTGGTGTAGTGGTTAGCACTCTCGCCTTGCAGCGAGAAGACCCGGGTTCGAGCCCCGGTTGGAACAAGGGCCTTTCTGCATGGAGTTTGCATGTTCTCCCCGTGTGTGCGTGGGTTCTCTCCGGGTACTCCGGCTTCCTCCCACAGTCCAAAAACATGCAATGTGGGGATAGGTAAATTGGACACTCCAAATTGACCATAGGAGTGAGTGTGAGAGTGAATGGTTGTTTGTCTGTATCTGTGTGTGGCCCTGCGATGGACTGGCGAACTGTCCAGGGTGTACCCCGCCTATCGCCCGATGTAGCTGAGATTGGCACAGCACCCCCCGCGACCCTCTGGTTGAGGATAAAGCGGTAGATGATGACTGACTGACTGACATGTAACATATAAAATGTGTATAAACTGAGTGTGCGTGGTTTTAGAGAATAATACTCTTGTTCTACTGGAAGAATTCAGATGAAACTCACTCTGTTATATCAGAAGTGGTTTTATGACGGCTTTCTCCGGCTTTCTCCCACATGTGATATGGGGATTAGGTAAATTGGACACTCTACATTGACCATAGATGTGATTGTGAGAGTGGATGGTTTGTCTCTATATGTGTCCTTGTAATGGACTGGCAAACTGTCCATGGTGCACCCCGCCTTTCGCCCTATGTCCTGAGATTGGCACACGCGACCCTCATGTGGAGGACAAAACCGTAGAACAGGGGTATCAAACTCATTTTAGTTCAGGGGCCACAGCACAATTTGATCTCATGGGGGACGCACCAGTAAAGTAATAGCATAATAAGCTTAAACAAAAAAATAAAATAGAAAAATAAACAACATTTTCCCGTTTGTTTTACATTTATGAAGTATCTTTTTACAAAACATGGTATGAACATCATTTCAACAATATTATGCCTAAATTAACCATTTACAAAGGCACAAAACATTTAGCCACAGGTATCTGGAACTGAAAATATATAATATTCATATTGTTTCACCTTAGATTAGAATCTAATCACAATGTGAAATTCTCACAAATCCATCCTGGGGGCCCGATTGGACCCACCAGTGGGCAGGTTCTGGCCCGCGGGCTGTATGTTTGACACCCCTGCGGTAGAAGATGAGTGAGTGAGGTAATAAAGTGAGCCCAATCTCGTCACTGTTCTTCAAGTGTGTTGCATCCAACACTTAACATGGATGTGGAGCGTGACTACATGCGTGGACAGGCGTTATTCGCGATGGCCCGTCACACACTTATTCACAATTGTGGAAATTGGTAGAGTGAATGTTGCGCCTTGTTAATCCTGCTCGGCGTGTTCACCTCAGTGAGTAAAAACTGTGTTGTTTCTGCTTTTATGGGATTTATTTGGCACATAGCTATTCCACGCCTGCGGCGTTGGTCTTCACAAAGTGTGAAGAGAGTGGAAGGAAGACGGAGTGACACAACAATCCACCCTCTCCGTCTCCTCTCATCAGCCTCACCTCCTGGACGAGCACAGCACATCACGAGTTTGACCCGACCGCAATTCCTCCTACAAAGAAGTCCAACTTGCAAAAGGTACAGTACGTGATTGTGAGTTTGTCTAAAGTGTGAAAATGAATGAATCTCAGTGGTCAATATTTACTAAAAAATAGAATCACTTTCATGTCTCTTGTAGCTCCAGTTTGGTGAGTCGTAACCTTGTGTGTAGAAATTGGGTGAATGTAATTCTGTTCAGTGGTTTGAGTACAGAATAATGCAGTTTCTTTGGACCATAAATGGATTTCCAGTTCAGGTAAAACCTCATCAGGTGGACACTAGAAAACCGCAGTGAAGCGTGGCTCAATATAGAGGATCAATATAACACTGTGCAATCAATTTTTAACCTCATAATCATAAGACTAAGTCTATTCACTCTTACTAGTTTGATTTGTTTGTATGTCAAAGTAAGTATTTTATATTTATGTTAAAGTTATGTGGGTTTTTTTTATGGCAGAACAAATGAATGGAAATCTTACATGCAACATTTTAAATATCAGCCTCAGGGTACGTTAGTCCGACTAAGGCGAGCTCGATTTTAGTCTGACTAACGTGTTTAAATGACATAAAGAAAACCGAATTATTAATTCATATTCATATTATTGTCTCTGTCCGACGAAGATCAGACTTTAAACATGCATGTAAGAGACTTAGGGTAAAAAAAGAATGATTTTTTTCTCAGAATTTCGCAGAAGTCAGGCTGTTTTATTTTTTTTAGATTGTTTCAACGCAGACTTTTGCATATTATTCTGATGTTACAGCCTCACAGAGGCGTAGACCTTTGGTTTTGGTAGATATAACTTTTTAAAGCTTTGAGCCATCAATAAAAATCCTTTCATAAAGCTATCTCTATGACCACATATAACAAAAGGGGTAAGTGAGTTTTGTTTTTTGAACGATGAGCCTTTAATGAGCAATTCAGCTCTTCCTTATTCATGTGAAGATGTGTGTCTCGAGGCGCAGACGTCCCCGCTGCTCAGCTGCTGTAAAATAACAACACATTCTCGAGACGTCTACACCTCCTGACACTTTTTCTCCAAACTTTATCCACAGGGCAAACCGAGCAGCATGTGTAAGCCGCTTACATTCGGAGCTACAGTTCATCGCCTGTTGTGACGTTGATGGTCACCGCATCAGCACAATACCACACACTTGAAACACTGATGGTGAATTCCTGTACTAACTCCTCATCACAGTACATACACACACTTATATACACTCTCCTCCGCCCCTTTATGCTGCTGTGACAGCTTTGTCACAAAGATGAATTCATCGTCAGCACTGCAGCCAAAACAAGTAATTTGATTGCCCCGACCACAAATTAAGTTAGTGTGATTCAATTTTCGATTTGGGCTTCTCCTGCAGCCATACATCAAGGGAGACATATTTCATTACACAGCGAAACCACAGGCGAGCAGGCAGCAGTGGCCGGCTCGCTCCATAGGAAGACATCATAGGAGCATAATGGCGTTTACTCCAAACGGCTGCAGGTACAGAGAGTGGGTGTCGGTGCCACCTGTGGGCTCGTTATCGCCAGGGCAACGCAGCCAACACATTTAGCTTGTTTAAATAGCTGTAAGCTAAGCTGTGACAGGCCTGGCTGCATGTCAAAATAAAAGAAAATAAATATGTAAATGACAGATTACTGATGCACCTCCAGCCTGTCTGTCCTCACCCTCCTGCACCTGACGTCCTCCTCTTTAAAAGGGTAATTCAGATTTTTTGAAGTATAATTCTTTAAGGTATTAATATATATATATATATATATATATATATATATATGTATATACATATATTTGTGTATGTATATATATATATATATATATATATATATATATATATATACAGTATTATCAACACTGTCCTCACTGAGCGCACTGCTGCTGTTTTCGTAGACCCACCAGGGAGCCTGCTGCTAGCGCTCACTGATAATATTATGGCTTCCAGCACATTTAATAAAAAGAGCCACCTAATAAAATGTTAAAGTCTATGTTAAAATATATGTGTGCCACTTTATCTCGCCATTACACAGCCTGGAGTTTATAAAAACCAATCTCTCCTCTGCTCCAAAACCAACAATTTTACATCACGGCTAACAGGAGCTGCCTCCGTCAGTTAGTTCATATGTGAGCTAAAAACACTGATTTTCGTTAGTGACGTTGGTGTGGGAGAGTGAGTGGTTTCCAAACTTCAGTTTCCAGCTGGATATGAAGATATCATAGACTTAATCAGGTGTAAAGTTGATTACAAGAGTCTGAGTGTCCGTTCTGTCATGTTTGGCAAAGTCTGTGTTGATAATGATAACGTGTTTCCTAAACTCACACAACCACAATTCAAAAGACCTGAACTATTCCTTTTAGGGTCTCTTTCTGAATTCTTGTCTTAATGGGATTCAGAAGTGGGTGCTCACTGTCAGTCACTATTAGCACTACCTCCTCCTCTCCTCCAACAATGAATGCAGGTGGGACATTTGTAATTAAACCACACACTTATCTTATGAGTTAAAAAGATGTGACGTGAGTATGATCCACTTGACCAATATTTTAAGAGGACTATCACTGAAGAGATGCTGCCCCGTTTTCATCCTTTCTTTAAAAACGTTATCGACAGCAGACCTTTGAAGACTGATGTTGTGCTTAACAAATTACCTCGCTGTTATATTCATGAAGATGTCTCTGAAGTAATGGGCTGTGATCAAACATGATTTGAAGTGAAAGCATTTGGTGATGGTGGAAATATCCACTGCACAAATGTGTGTTGAGTACGAGGGAATACAGGAGGAACCTTCTTGGCACGTAACTTTGCCACGAGTCGCGCAGCCTCTTTTTTAATTTCATTTGTGACTTGCAGCTGTAAGAACGTACAGTGATTCATTTCTGTTTCTCTGTTTTGCTGCAGCAACGTGACTGGCAAGCCAAGCTGACAAACAAAACACTGTGTCATATTTCAAATGCAAATGTGACTGTCACTGACACTGTGTCTGTGCTTCGGCTGCAACTGTCTGCAGATACAGGCCACGTTGTCACATACGCAGTGGAAACTTAAGTCTTCCAGTGCGTTTGTGTGTTTAGAAGCTACATGTTTTAATGATGACACTGATGCAAAGTGAGACCCAGTCCATCAAAATGGTAATGCATAGAGGGAATGTCAACGTGCAGCTGAGGATTGGAAAGCAGCCAGATTCTTGGCCGTTGGATTAAGTCTCTTTTTGCTGATGATGAAGTTCCTCTGGCCTCATCAAGCTGTGACCTGGTCGGCACCTCAAACTCTCCATGGCTGCACACAGTTTACTGTCTGGAAAAATGAGAATTGCCTTCTTGAGGTTTAAAAAAAAAGAGAGAAAGGGGCTGAGGTGAAGTATGTAAATCTCAAACGGCAAATGCATAAATTTAGCCGTTCAGCAACTGTTAAATCAGTGTTCTCCTGCTTCTTGTCGTGTAGTGAAAGGAGGTTTGTGGTCAGGGGCCCGGTCTCTTGTGAATGCTTTCCAGGAAAGGCATGTGCTTGTTTTTCCTCCTATTTAGGTGATCATCATCTTCTTCCTCTCCCTGACAGCAAACTTATCATCATATACCTCCCCCTGATGAGGATGACATGACGTTCTTTAGCATAACTCAGCCCGGAGGCAGCTGAAAGTGGTTCCATGGGACACTTCGTGTTGTAGATATTCTGGGAATGTCCACCTGGGAGGAGAGCACAGGTGCAGCTAGAGCTCACTGGATGAATCCATGCACCCTCCCTGACCTGGAAACCTGTTGGGATGTTTCTAGAGGACGTATTTAGATTTTTGTGAGCATATGGAAATGAAGGAATGGATTATTTTTGATGGAATGCAGGTACATGTTATCAGCTGAGAGAGTTTGTGAGTCAGTTAAATCTGTAAATACAAGTACATCAAATGGACGTTATGTCTTTTAGGTCCTTAAATTGAAGAATATAATATTACAAATCTATCTCTCTCTCCGTCTCTTTCTCTCTCTCTCTCTCTCTCTCTCTCTCTCTCTCTCCCTCTCTCTCCCTCTCCCTCTCTCTGGGGATCCTCCTCCTCCTCCTCCTCCTCCTAAGTCTGGTCTGCATGGAAACTGCTCTCTTGGGGTCTTGAAATAGTGCATATCTATAATCCCTTGCAACCCCATTCACATGTAGAGCCCTGAAAATGGGCAAAAACATTCTCTGGAGAACACGGATGTGATGATGTTGCAGATTGTTGTTTGAAAGAAATTCCAAAAATGGTACATCAGTTAGGACGAGCCCTAATAACAAAAAGTTCAGCTCACATTTTCTTTAGTTTCTTTTTTTCTTGTTGTGTGTTGTTTTGCTTTGAGCCTGCACAGCTGAAACGATCCCTGCTGGCATTGTGACTTCAAGGCCGGCTGCTACGTGATAGTGGAGATATGCTGCCTGTCTTGTGATGCAGGTTTCATTTGTGCACCGAGCAGAATGGAGAGGCACTCCAGAGACACAGAGGAGGAGGAGGAGGAGGAGGGAGAGGGAAGCTGAGGCAGAAACGCCCACCAAACACAGACAGCTTCTGACAAATGAGTATCTGTTGAGCCTCCCTCTTCATCCAGATGCCAGGGCAGTGAGATTCCAAATTACTGCTGTAAATTTTGCACAACTGCCTCATGCTTGATTACCTCTGATCTGAGTTTTCACTGTCTTTTTTTCCCCATTGCTGCTTTTTGTGTCTACTTTCATTTTGTCTCTTTCACTTTCTTTCTCTTCTGCCTGCCCTCTCTCTCTCTCTCTCTCTCTCTCTGTACACTGTGTCCTAATTTATAAGCTTTCTCATTTCTGTGGTCTTAATGATTTTCCTTTTAAGATTTTAATTATTCAAATGAGTCTGCCAGTGGGTTAACATCCATCACCTTTACTTACACGAAGTAATTATTCTTTAACAGCACAGTGTGTCATCTCTGCCGCTAGGTGTCTCTTTATCAAAACAACAAAACGATAAAAAAAAGCGCGCCCAAGTTTGATGATGGAATGATGAGAGACACAGTGAGAGGTGTCTTGTCGTCTCGTTTGGTTGAGCTTTGGCTGCAGAACGTGCAGCACATGCAACATTGTGTAGTCGTGATCCCTGAGTGACAAATAAAAAAAACACACTGGCTAACTAGAAGGAGAGAAGAGATCCTTCCTCACTAGTAAAGTGGATGACGTTATTAAGAGGCGACCACAATTAGACGGTCTGTTAACCTTGAATACAAATAAATGTACTGAGTGAAAATATGTTACATTAGTCTTGTAATTTTTTTGATAATAAACCATTAGTTTTAAAAAGACAACAGTACATTTCTGCCGCACAGCATCTTGTTTCTATCAGCCTCCAAAACTTGAACTGGATTTGTCCAAATAATGGAGTTTATTCATTTCCTCTGATGGAGGAGAGCGACTGAACATTGTTTCTGCGACCAGTTCTCATCCTTTGATCCAATTCTAGACACGTGGGTGAGGTCCTGTGGATTTCCTCCTGCTCATCTCGTCTTAATGCTTTAATATTTCATGCAGTTCAAGGCCTTCTTTGTAATCTGCAGGCACAGCACTTTTCTGGGCAGTATTTGAATTATGTGCCCGCTGGCCAGTCTCTGATTCAAGCAGGAAGCAGTCGTTTCCTTGGAAAGAAATAGGGGTCACTTGTCATAATGGTGGAACACGTCTTGGCTAAATGGATGCTAAGATTAGCGCTTGTGTGAGCGGGTGAGTCATTATAATCACTAAAAGGAAAGGAAGCAGTCGTTTGATATTTGAGTGGACAGCGGTGTGAGGAACTCCTGACGGAGGTGAAATGAACATGAAGTCCAAATCAGTCAGTGTGCAGAAATATCAACACCATTAATTAATAGACATTTGTGTATGGTAGATGCACTCACTGCTCCTCCATAAACTCTTAAAGGTGTGCTGCTGAGAGGAAGACCACATGAGGGAAAGCTGCAGAGACAAGACTGCTGTTCCAAGGCCGTGGAGTCACTTTGCCTCCTACTGCTTGACAAGCGAACACGAACGTCCCGCTGTGGTTGCGTGCGTGGTTGCAGCGCCACACTTTAGATCCATGGCTGAAAATTAATTACAAGGAGCTGCGTGTGCACTTGGAGAAAGATGGTTTTATGAATGTGATGTTCAAATGTCTACTTGTACGTGTGGATATTTGTGTTTGTATGAAATGTCCTCTTTCAGATTACAGTGGAAAGAATAAGTTTTGAACACACATTTCATTGTTTATTTCATTATTTATTGACAGTTCATCAAAGTGAACAATTTGGTAAAGCCCTCGTTCAAACATGGTCGTTAATCAGTCTCATTTTATGAGCCAGGATCTCTACTTCAGTTTATTTTACACACAACATCACCATGAATTGTATTTTCCATCTATTTTTTAAAAGCTTTTATTTTCAAGTTTAATTTCTGGAACATTTTTCCCCCCTAAATATTTTCAAAGATGATGGTATTTCCTGATTTATAGAGGAATAAAAAGAGATCAGTCTCTTATTTCAAACAACCTGTCGATAGCACTAAATTTAACAAAGTCCATTCCAGGTCATTAATAATCTGGACCATCATCCCAGGTTCAGGTTTCTGCACAGCGCTCTATGTATGTGTGTGCCTAAACTCATACTTTTTTTCTAAATTCTCACCAGTGTCCTCGTTACTGCTGCTCGTGACATCACCATGCTTCAAGAGTGGGTTGGATTTAACCCGGTGATGAGCAGTGCCTGGTTTGTGCTGGATATGGCGCTCGGAGAGTTGAACATGAGTTTGATTAACTCATATTATGCCTTTCATTCAGCACTTTAAAGGCTGATGAGGTGCTGGTCCTCCTCTCTGAAGCTGTTTGACAACAGTGTAGGATAATGTGTAATCAATAAGTCATTTGTTCAATTTCCCACAATAATTGGTTGGATTTAATCTTTATCAATAAACAAAAAACAGATATGGTCATCAAATATGACTTTGTATTTTAGGGTGTACTTTAGACTTGCACTGTTTGATGTTGTACAGAACATTGCAGATTCGTTCACTCCCTTATGTTATGAAGTTAATATTTGACTGCGACAAAACAGAGTAGTGGGTATTTCTTCTGATCCAAATCATGTCGACCCAAAACTATGACCCATGAGACGTCTTGCTCTGTACCTCCCCTTCCTCTCATCTGTGTTTCTATCAGTGTAGTGCAATTTCAGCAGCGCAGATTAAATTACTGCATCATTTCAGCAGCTCTTGTATATATTATACATAGACGGATCGCTTTTAAATTGCTGTGGAAAATCAGAGAGATCACGAGTGGCGTTCACACTTTTACTAGAGAAATGATTCAGTGTAGCTAATAAATGTGACTTGTAACAAGAAAGCTGTAGGAGTGAGGGCTCACCTGTTGGCTCCTCCCACCGAGGAGGAAATATGGTCTTGTGTTTGACTGAAGGATATTTCAAATTGAATTTCTGTGTGACAGAGGCGACGTTCACATACTGAGCAACTTGTGGAACAGTGATGATAAAAGACAGTTCTGCTCAACGCAGCCATCTTCTATTGTGATTTATTACAATTTACAGCTGACATTCTCTCCCCTGACCTTGAAAAACTGAAAAAAAATACTGACAAAGGAATGTTAACTCAAGGTTTACTTCACCCTCTTCATCAGCCATTGTCATTGCAATCGGCTGATGAAGACTATGAATGAATGGCATCAGGCAGGTTTAAACAAAGCACCAGGGTTAGCCAGCACTATTTCAAAGGAAGCATCTATCATGTTCATGGTTCACATTTGTCCTACCACGCTGGTGTATGATGCTTTATGGATTCGTTTTCCTGGTGACATTTAGGTGCATTTGCTTTAATTTCACCTCCACCATGTGACCTCGGTAATCTGCTAATCTTGTCTGACTCTGCTGGCGTTTGTTGCACCTTTAAACTTTGTTAGACTTGGTGTCACCGTGTTCTCCGATCTCAGCAGTTACTTTGTGGAGACTATTTATGTTCGGTACTTTACAGCAATGGCAGCCAATGCTGAAAACACCCAAGATGTACAGTGATAAACCTGGATTTATCATTGCACATCCTTGACAGTTAACAATGAGTTCACAGTCATGCAAATACCCACAGCTTAAAGGCGTCATAACTTTCTAAATCCTCTGCAGTGAAAGTTCATTGATGGCATTTACAGCCACAACTTACCCAGGAAAGCTTCTTTTCCTGCCTGCCCTACATTCTGCAGCCATATTGTTTGCATTCAGCAGCAGTGCCCACACAGCTGGAGGATAAGCCAAGTCTCCCGGCAGATGAAGTACGGCACCACTAGCTGCTGCACCCTCTTTTCATTTCCCTCTGTCTGCTGGGGTGTCAGAGGCTCCTGGCCACAGCTGGAAGATGAATAGTACTGCACCACTCCACTTTGTCATGGTGTCCGAGAAGGCTCTAAATGGCATTGAAAGACTCTCAGACGCTCACAAATGGGATCTTTGCAGCCCCGCGTAACCTTGTGTGTACGAAATAGGCTGAATCTTTAGAGTTGTCGGATACTAACCTTCCCCAGAGATTTCAAATCTCCTGTGAGTACTGTTGCATGCTCGGGGAAAAAAAACGGCAGTGTACCACATCCACCACAGAACAAACTGAGCTTAATTCACTCTCATTTCATCTGACTTTTAGAGGATGTAATAACTGAGAACAAATAACATCACCACTATTCATAACCCAGGCTTCAGCTGTATGCTATATTTATGCTTCTAAATGAATCAGTGGCTTGAATTCAGACACAGAAACCAAATATCTCCCAGCCCAGCTTCCTCTCTGTTCCTGTTGTCCTACACCGGGGGCAACAACACCTACCTGCTCTGTCTCACCGTTCTCATGGAAACACATTTAAGCAGCAGAAGACAGACAGAAACCCAACAGGGCACCATTTGAGTGGTTTGAAGACACTCGTCCATGTTGACTTGTCCCCATGTGATGAAAGCAGGGCTGACACATGAGAGAGCCCGAGGCCTGACGAGTTTGGAGCCACGATTAAACCAGAGATGCCTGTAGGCTTACAGGAGCTCATTACAACAGCTCCCATTAAAAGCAGCCTTGAATTAAATCCACGGCAGCATGTGTTCATGGGAAGAAACAGGCAGAGCTCTTGGTGGGTCTTTGGATATGAAGTGAAGTGGATTTCATCGAATAAAACAAAAGACTTTGGCTTGTATGTTGAAGAAAACAACCTTTATAATTGTTTGACTTTACGGTAAATGGTCTGTATTTATATTGCACTTTTCTCGTCTCGCTGACCACTCAAAGCTGCTTAACTCGACACTTTTGCCATTCACACCCACTACATGTAACCGAACCCACAACCTTCCAGTTGAAAGACGACTCACTCTTCCACTGCTCCACCATCACCTCGTAATATCCGTGTTGTTTTGTTTGTTTGTCTTGCTTTGGTTAGCAGAGTCTCTACAAAAAGTGGATTCTCTCAACAGGCAGCTTATTTAAGGCTTCTTGCCAGCTGGATGAATTGCAGCTTTTGGACAGTCCTGGGTCGTTGCGTATTTTTTCCTGGGAACGCGGTCGTTAAGTCTGCACATCTCGGCATGTTGGCTCAGTTCCTACTTGAAATGTTACAGAGTTGTATTGCAAGATAACAGAAGAGAGAAAAACTCTGGCACCGGGATTTAAAAATGTTGGCATTAACGATGAAGTGTGGTTTTGAAGAATTGGCCCAGAATGAAATATTTGTGTGGTGTGAGGTTTGGTGTCGGGTCCTTGTGAGCTCAAGGCTGTTCCACTGTGAAATCAGAGTCAGTGCAGACTTTATTAAAGCTCAACCTCATGACATAGTTTTTGTTTGTTTTGGGTTTTTTTAAGTGTGAAATTTCAGCCTCATGCTGTGGAGATATAACACACTTCTCCACTGGGAAACCACAGCTGGTGAAAATCTGTCAGGGTTCAGGGTTCTGGACTTAGCATCAATTAGGTGATTATGTAATAACAGATTCAAGATAGTCTTGAGAAATAAGCATGAGTCAGTGTAGGGTATGATTTTACTGGAATTACCACTCAAAACATGTATTATTTTAAATCATTTAAAAAATTGTTTTCTATACCTGCATAATCATTGTAGTACTCTGAAGGTGGTATGACTGTTTTTAATACATTTTATTCATTTGATGTATTTAATTGGATTTTTTCGTCTTATATTTAATCTTATTCAAAAATGTATCTCATGCTCTATTGCACCACAACAGAATTGATTGGTTGTTTAATTTTAATCTGTATACGTTTGCTACCTACAGTATGAGTCTGAAATATAATATATATACTATAGAGGATAGATCTTTGTTTTTCTCTCTTTTTGTGGTGCTTTACAAACAAAATTCTCATGGTCATGGTTTCTAGTTTTGATACCAAGTTTTTATTTAATAAATATAAAAACAAGTCTTTTCTCTCCAACTACTGCTTCTCCTGCATTTGGATCCAAATCTACTCGCTCGATAGAAGCCTGACAAACTCAAAGATAAATTCCCAATTCTTTCATCAAAACAGGCACTGGGTGTTCAGACACCACCCTTGCTGACGTGTGTCAATAAATAGAAAGAGGAGATTTGGCTTTGGGAAATGCTGGAGACAAAAGGAAAATGAATGTAGTTGATACTGCTCATAGATCATGGGAGTGAGGCAAAGTAAGGTTGGGAGCCTTGTTCATCATTTCTGACATTTCTGTTGGAATTAATTCACCAAAACACAGAAACTCTGCTCACATTCTGTTACCCGTGTGAGTCCTCTCCTCAGAGTGCTGGTGGGAGACCGAGAACTTACATTAAGAAACCCACAAACAGAACAGTGTTGGCAGCGTGCCGAGTTCAGCCTTTGATAATCTAAACCGAACAGTTCCTCTCTGCACTGACAATGTGTCGTATGAGGATGTGAAGCCTATCATTTGATCCAGACTAAAGAGGGAAGTGTCATTCTCCAGAGGAGGTCCTTCAATTTGTTTGGGAACACGTTCATTTATTCCTCCTAGCAGAAGGAGAAGGAGGAAGGAGCTGCACATGCCTTCATGACAAAAAAGGCAGCAAATACTTTGCTGGTATTTACTTTATGTTGTGGTTTTGACATGGATTTCGTACTCAGCAGAGACTCTCTTCTCTTTTTGCTCCACAGTGCCACAATTTGAACCATGTTTCATGGCACAAAGTGTTTTGTGACAGAGTGAAAGCTCTATATCTGATTACGTGCTGGCTGAATGATTTACTATATTCGAGAACAGAGGCCACACAGTGACAACACGACTTTTCAGCTCCATCAAAAACAGCAGCACAGGCAAATGCACGTTAGAAATCCAGAAACATGATTTCTTTTTATAATTGCTGTTATTTTTAGACAGAGTTTCAGTATAAGTGGTGCTTAAATGCAGCAAAGTTTCTAGTGGAATTGAAAGGTCCCACCTAGGAGGATTTAATTAGTGCTCTGAATGAATAACATTTTACCAATTTCTCACTCTGTCCTTGGTAATCAGTTCTGGACCATTAATGAGAGGATGACTATTGACTGGCAGAGCAGGCTGCTGATAATTGAATGTGTGGAGGCCATTAAACATTCCTAATCAAACACAAACACTCTAAAGCCACAGTTCCTGTAGCATCGACACAGAAATGGAAGCATGTTTGTGGGGCAAGAAAAAAAAGAAGCTTTGTGCATGCCCTTGTCTACAGTGTGGACTTTGCTTCTTTATTGCACTATAAGTGCCAACAGTTAAGAAGTTGACAGGCCAGAAAATAGGCTGAATTTCTCAGGGCATGGCACCATATTGAATTTGCCATGTTAGAGTTTTGAGCCAAACAGCTGAGAGAGACTGCACAAGAAAAAACAGTTTGTATGCATGTGCATGCAAATGCAAACATGGCAGTAAATCAGTGACTGTGGCTGTGGTTCAGTGTCACTGCTCTTCTATTGACTCAGCATTATTGATCTGACTTCATTATCCCCACAACTCATATGAAGGTGTTATGTCAATATTACTTGTTAACACATCCAAACCAGTGTGGATCCTCTGCTTTATCCATGCACATTATATATTCAACTGTAACTTCTGGTGATATTTTTTTGTGGTTGATATTTGTGATGACATTTGGTTTTCATGAAAAGAAACTATACGTATGTCATGATTTGCATGTTTGTCCTTCAATGGTCAAGCTTTTTGTGTCTTCAATTATACTCCGACCTGCAGCTTTACTCTTGAAATAAAACGAATCACTTCCTGTGCGCAGCAGAGAGAGCAACGTGGAGCTGACGGGCTTAATCAGAACCGTGTGAAGTTGTTTGACAACGGTCTGTATCAAACAGCTGTTTGTTTATATCACTACAATTTTTAAACGATTGCCTCAAGTGGGACTATTGATGCTGTTTGAATTGGATTGAATTGAACTGGGATGAGTTGAACTGAATTGAGTCTATATGAATATGCATGTAGCGTTGTGTTTATGTGTAAAGCATGAACCGGGGGAATTTGTGGATGGAGGTGGGGTGGTGGGGATAGTTGTTTGGGAGCTGTGGGGAGTTCCACACTATAACATGACTCTTTATTCAGAATGGCTAGTGGGCCCTGGAACCCTAACACTCAACCTGTGCGTTTTAACCTGCACTTGTGACCCATACTTGTCTTGGTCTGTGGTCTGTGGTCCCTGACTGTTAGAGACTGGAGAGGAAACCACCACCAGCAAGGCATCGCAGTCTGTCCCACAAACATCACATCACACCCACGACATGTCGTCGTCGTCGCTGACCCACTCTCTCGGTCTGCCTGGCTATCTGTTGTATCCACCTAGGATCAGTTTGTGTGCGTGTCTGTGTGCATTTGTTTGTTTCCACTTTAATTTCAAAGAAATTAAATCAGAAAATCACAGCAGCCCCAAGAATGATTGTTTATAAAGGTTTTAATTGTGCAAAGTCATCACGCCAAAATCCTCATTGTCGTGATTCCATGCCGTCTTTCGCTGTAATGTTCATTCCATCCCAATAGAGCGTTTAACAGCTTCATTAATTGTCAGCGAGCGATGTTTATGTCGTTGTTGACCCTCAAATATGCTTGATTCATCACATGAGCATATATGTAGTTATTATTCCAGTGTGCACTATTCTCACATTACTCAGGCTACAATCATTTTTTAAAGCAAGCAAATGTCATTATGTGCAAATCTATGGAGACCTATTATGCGTATACGGTGTGGTGAAAAGATTACCAGCCCCTGGATGTTTGTAACAGGAAATGTAAATGCACTCTCAAACTGGCTACACAGATTCATTGTGTTATTATGAGAGGAGCAAAACACATTTAATTATGTGAAAATGCCTTTGGTAATTTAACCTTGTGGTTGTTTCATTATAAATGTACAAATATGCATGTTCACGAATTAGCAGATTAGTGTTCTCTTGATGTCACCCAGTGATGATCCATAGAAGGAATCCAGAAAGAAGGAAAAGTCTTCAGTCTGAATCATTATGAGGAGCACGTTGCATCTTCAGTAATTGTGCAAGGGGCCTTGCTGTTCCACTTGAAATTGTTTGTTTTGTCCTTTCAAGGTCTGCTGCACCTCCAAAGCACAGGCGCTGCTTTGCCTTTTCTGTAGCAGCTTGTCAACATGACTCTGTCCATCAGAGCAGAAAGAGAGGTCCAGTCCATGTCCCATTGGAATGGCATGATGCTCACATTGTCCACATGAAGGGAGCAGGAATGCTTGTAAATACTGAGAAGACACACATGCGAAGCATGGAGAGATGTTTCAGCAGACAGAGGAGACTGTAGGTCAACCCACATGGGTATTGAGACCTTACCTGCAACTTTGAGACCACAGCTCAGAAGTTTTTCTTATCAGTATCTTAATGCTGCTACACTACCAGGTCTGCAGGAGGTAATAGCCATGACATTAACGTGCAAACGTCTGAAGAACAGACAATTTGTAGCCTAAAAACAATCATGGAGCTTATTTTTATAGGGTCTTGTGAACCCACTGTCCTGGGTAGGACACTAAACTGCCTCCAGGCGGAGTGGGGAGGTTGTGCATGGGATCAGTGCACCCCAACCTGAAACCTATAAAAAGCACACAGGTGACCGTTACTACTCACTCTGTGACTGTCGAGTGTGGTCGGCGCCACAAAACTGAGCAGGCCCTTGGGATACTAGGGTTTGGAACCTTCAAGTCTCCAACGGCAGTTGTCTTGTAACCGGTGGATGAGAGCAGCGCCAGGTGGGCTGGCGTGGTTTAAGGCAGACCTTGACTGTAATCAAGTCTTCTGGCAGCTCGCTGCAAGCACCCCAACCAGAACCAGCACATCTCCATTCCCAATGGTGCTGCTGGAGAAGGCGGGTGCCCTAAAGTGTGTGGGTCACAGGCTCGCAAACCTGCGACCCACCGTAAACAAACTCAAGGCTATTCATGCGGGAACCAACAAGCCTCAACTCACTGCAACATCGACCATGCCAACTGGGAGACCCTCGCCGAGGACCGCACTGAGGGGAGGCATTCCATCATTCAGGGAACAGACCGCATGGAGAATGAACGACATTGCGAGGTAGAGGCCAAGCTACAACAGCGCAAAGAGCAGCTTCTCCTTCCTCCCTCACCACCCACCCTGTCCTGCACAAAGTGTCCCCAACTCTTCCGCTTTGCCCTGGGCTTGAACAGCCGTGTCAGACACCGTCACCCCCTGAACAGCAACAATTGAGGCTCAAAGGATCTGCTATGGAACTACTGCTCAGACACGAGCAACTGCATAGAAATAGTAATAGTGTGAACCAGTCACCAGGTTTGTATGTTGCATGTTTGTGAGCTCACATTTCTCAACAGAACTGAAGAAAATAACATGTCTACAGACAGATCAACATGGTTATTTACTACTTGTGGAAATGAATCAACAGGGACGATGATGACTGTTTTCCTGCTTGTGAATATGGTTGGGTCTCTCTTACAGTTTGGTCATTTTTCACTCTGAAGTTAGTTCGACATTGGCACTGCTGTGAATACAGGCAGAAAACAGCTGGTGTTCTTAACAAGACACAGCAAGACACAAACTTCTCTGAGCTGCGTTTCTGTCCTGCTGGCAGTGAACGCTTTTATTCAAAAGAGCTAAAGTTCCTGGCATGAAGAAAAACACAACTTTCAAGTGTTAAGTTTTGAATTCTCCTGATGACTCCACAGTTTGCATAGTAGTTTGTATCTGCTCACGGTTTCATTATTTGTGAAGAACAAAGGTCCACTTGAGCAGATGCTTTGATGCACCATATGTTCCCGTGCAGCATGTAAGCGTAAGTGAACAGCTGGAAACCAGGGAGTGGAGTTGAGTGTCCACATGGATGTGATTTGTATTAGTTTGATAGAAACAAAACAAACAAAACATTCTGAGAGCCTTGCTTTTATCCCAGTGCCTGTGCTCGCAGATTTAGAGGCTCTGATTTTCCCTCTAATGATTTGACAAATGTTGCAATTAGCTAAAACAAATTCTGCACCTGTTCTAGTAAAACCGCACTTATGTGACATCTTGTAAACAGGCAAGGCAAACAAAACAGAAAATGTGCAGTAACATGCAAACGTAGTAAAGTAGGAATATGACTTGAAAGAGTCAATAAAATCCCACCTGATTTAGGCTCGTGGTTGACCTAAACCTCTGTGGACGCACACATGCACACACGTAATATAAACTCAACAAAAGCTGCTTTGTGTGACTCAGAGGTGTCACATGGGAAAAAGCTGGGAAACTGACTTTGGGTATTACTTAGTCAAAAAGTGCAAATAAAGGAGAAGGCAGCGCCTCCACTGAGGGTCAGTGAGAAACAATTCTACTTACTGTCAGAGAATCACTATTGCTATCATTTTAGACTATTTGCACGTGTTAATGCCACTGCTGCTACTTATCTCTCGCAATAACATGAAGTAAAGTGGATGAGACAAAAGGGACGGCCTTTGGTTAGAAGACAGGGACATATGGAGGGTATAACAATGAAAGTAATGAAGGGACATTTAATTTAAAATACACCAAGTCTGTAATAAAGTATATTCACTACTTTTCAGCCAGGGCACAAACTGTACACTCATGTCAAATATTGGCTCTAATGACAGACGACACTCGCATTAATGAAGTTTTGCATAACAATCACAAATCCAAGCCTCCACAGTTATAGAGCGTAAGCACAAAGATTTTGCATGAATAAATTGCTTTTTTTGAAATGTTTTGTTGAGCACAGCGATTTTAAAGTGCAATGTATTGTGTTTCTGGAATTACAATTACAATCCACTCATGCCTGAATGCAATTAAAAAATAAGTCTGTATATTATTAGTAAACATGGACATAAATGTGATGGATTAAAAAAAAAAGCGGGCTGGCAGAACTTTTGCTCCCCTGTCAGTCACAGTGATGGATTATGATTAATTACATTGCAACCCCTGCTGCTACATCACCAAGACAGACTGAAACATGGTTCTGATAGTGGGCTGTGCTCCGCTTCAGACGGGAGAGGAAAACAAACCTTGTCACAGCAGCAGAGCTCCTCCTTTAATTATTTCTTTCTGCAGTAAATAGGCCAGAAATTAGATTTTTGTCGTGTTTTTTTTTTAATATTCAAAGATTGCTCCACATAACATAGCTTGCCCATGTTTTATTCTTTTTAAAGCACACAATCACAAGCAATTATAACTTCATTTTTGGTCGAATTGTAACCAGCAGTGAGTGTAAGGAAGATATGAAGCCAGATTCAGAGGAAGACAATCACATTTTGGGTCAGATTTAAGCTATAATGTATGTTTAGTTTTGCAGGGAGCAGTGAGTTTTATGTATAATAATTAAATGTTTTTGGATTTTTACTGAAACAAATATCAGCCTGTCTGGTCTATCATCTGTAGCAGGACAGCTTTAATGTTTGGGACGATAATATCCAGTCAGTGTGTTCTTTTTCTTTTTTCTAAAATAGTTTTTGTTGCATGTGTGAGTTACAGAGAGAACAAATTGTTGTCGAACAGTTTATTAGTGACCTCTAACAACCTCTGTATTTTGTTTGTTTATAAAACTCCTGGAACTCACATCAACATACTGTCAAGATCTGAGAGATGAGACTATTTAAATAGTGTTTTGATGGCAACATTTCCCCCAAATATAAATAATAACGAGCACAAGACTGTAAAAAAATATCGTCTGATGTTTTATTGTTTCAGGAGAAACCGTCTTCCTTTGAGAGGTGGCATGAATGTATTTGAGAGATATTGCCTGTCAAATCTTAGATATTGCATCAGTAAGTTTGTTGCACTTTCTTTTACAATGGAATGGAAACAAAGCCTATGTTTTCACCTTTCACCATTCTATCGGGTTTTCCACAGCAGTGAAAGGAAAAGTGTCTTCCTCTCTACAAAGTATCTTATCTCTGGTTAACACAGCATTTATTGGGCATTAAATTAGGTGCACTCTAATGCTAATTATTTGTTTGTTTTTATATTTTTGTAAATTGTTGCTCAGTAATGTCTTGTTTTCTTCTTTTTTCTCTCCAGTCTGTCACTCCCCTCCTCCAAGTAGTGTAAAGCATAGAACATGCCAGAAAATAGACGTAAAGAAAAGATATTCCACTATCACAATAGTTGTAAAATGTATCTAGTATATGAATTCATAATCCATAGTGAATAAAAAGCAAAGCTTTTAGATTGTGTCTTGAATATTTGTCGGCATCTAGATGTGAGGTTAGTCGTGAGATAGTTCAGTGATATCTATAAGGCTGACAGACTCATAAAGACTTTCCATAAACAGTTATTTTCCAAAAACACAGATTGGACACTTTCACTATTGGATTATAGTGATCAGATAATGAACCAGTCACCTTTATTCTCCTCTGTTTCCCCACAGTTGGCTCAGTGAAGGGAGCTGCTCCAGCCACTTACAGTGATGCTCAAAACATCAAATGCTATCACTTTCAAATATGAGACGCCCTGATGTGGCAGCAAGGTGGAATATCGACAATGTATCACGTTAATACATCGACGAATGTAAAGTCTTTGCCGTGCGAGTAATTTCTCATACATTTACACAGATGATGTGACAGGCCTCGCTTGGCCTAGGCCAATATGTCATCGTAAAAGCCATTCAGTGAGAGGCTGATAGCACAGCAGTGCATTTAGGAAACTTCTCCATCTACTCATACAGTGCACATTTACTGGTCATGGAATCTCTGTGTGTGTGTGTGTGTGTGTGTGTGTGAGAGAGAGAGAGGGGTGAGTTATAGTAATGGTCTTTGAGAGGCAAGGGAGTCTTAAATGGTGCTCTTTCAGAAGATAGACTGGCATCTGCAGAGCTTTAGCTCTCGCTCTCTCCCTCTCCCCCTCCCTCTCTCTCTCTCTCTGTCTCACACACACACACTTACACTTTCTACATACAGTCTGTGTACCTGATATTTGATGTGTTAAAACACACTGTATCATATGATGACTCTGAGGCTCTGCCCGCGCTACGACACCAGTCACCTGAAAGAAACATCGTCTCAATTTTTTTTTTTCTTCCCAGAATGCAAGTGTGCTAAATGTTTACTGTCGTCCCCAGACCATGCAGCCCTCAAGGGCATTATTCTGTGTGAACGAGGCCATAAAGACACACAGAAAAGTAACAGGTCGTCATATGGGGAGGTTTGTGCTGCTGCTGTGTGTCTGTATAAATAAGCATCATCATGCATGAAATCTCAAAGGATTGTTCTTCCACTTCAAGCTTTGAGAGGGGAATTAGGACAGTGTGTGTGTGTGTGTGTGTGTGTTCTTCCTTTTCTGGTATAAACACAGACTCTTTCAGGGTCTTATGGAGACCAAAGCCTGCTTTAATGAGGCAGAATCTCTTTTCTGGGTTAGTTTAAGTTGTAATTGTAGTTAGTTTTGATTTGGCTGTCCAAATTAAACAACAATAACACGAGGCTGTCCTAAAATGAATAGTGCAGACCTGTGAGTGTGTGTGTGTTGTATGGATATCTTTGTGAGAACCATAAGAAGTGAGGACATTTGCCTGGTCCTCACTTTTTGGGTTATTGGTAGAAGTGATTGTGATGATTAAGGTTAGGGTAAAGGGTTAGAGAATGTATTATGTGTATGAGTGTCCTCACTCACATACAAAAGAGAGTATAAAACAGTGTGTGTGTGTGTGTGTGTGTGTGAGAGAGAGGGGGAGACACGCAGAGAGAGAGAGAGAGATGGATTAGATGTAAATACTAACTCAAGGTAACTCTAGGCGCAGCAGCAGCAGCAGCAGCAGTATCATCGTTGTCTGAAGAACGAAATCCTCGTGTTCGACGTCGCCTGCATGCAAATGGATCCAACTGCATGGGACAGACTGAGGCTAGTTTAATAACAACCTCCTCCACCAGCACTTGCGAGGAGGGGGGAGCGTTTCAGCAGCTCACCACCACCACAGAGACATTTCCAGAGCCTCCTCGAAGGCTCACACAGGTGACGAGGAGTGTTTCGAACTTCCACCACCGCCACTGACGCGCTCACTGTGCGTTTTGCACCGGCGGCACTGCGCCGCGGGAGCCGCCGCTCATGTTTGGACGTGACATTTCGGTTTGCGCTGCGGCTCACATGTGGCCACATATGACGCATTTGCGCCTTTAGAGCTGGTCTTTTCTCGGAGGGGCGCTGGAGTCCTGTGTTTTCTGACAAGTTTACTCTGTTCGAGTTGCGCGTAGACCCGCGCGGAGTCAGGCTCAGTGCACAAGTTGTTTGGAAATAAAGATGGTGATGGGATGCTGAGAGTGCAGAGCGCCGACGAGGTAAAAAAGGAGGTGACAGCGGCGTCCAGTTTGTTTTGAGCGGCTGCATCCAGCACCAGCATCATCATCATCATCAACATCTACGTGTGAGCATCCAAACTGCAGCTCACTCCTCCACCTCTACACTCTCCCAGGTTTTTGCAGAAGCCTGAGTGAATTTTTCTGCACAGCTGCGCAAACTTGGCCAGACCTGACAGTGTGTGTGTGTGTGTGTGTGCGCGCGCGCCCGCGCTCTGGGCAGCCTGGATGGATTTGCGGCTCACCGAGGGAATTTGAACAGCAAGTGGGGATTATATCAGTCCCTCTCCTATTATAACCTCAAAATGGATGCCGACAACAGGCTGCGGAGACGCCACTGGATTAGCCACTCACACACTGATCTGCTTGTCATCTAAACGGCACAGGCGTTGAAAAGTTTGGATAATCTGAAAGGCTAAAGGTGTAGAATGCAGTCTGGAGTGAAGACGCTCTCCGCAGGTGGAGGTGCGTCACTCTGCTGCCTGCTGCTTCTCTGGCTCATCTACTCCCATCTGCTCAGAGAGGGTAAGGGCAAATGCAGCTGTTTATTACTTTGTTAGTCTCTGAGGGGCTTCTTATTGGGATGCAGCTGCACATGCTGTGTGTCACATTATGGGATCCTGAGAAAAGAAAAAAACAACAACCCAGTGTCCAATAAAACAGCCCTACAGGGACTTGAAACATGTCTCAGCTCACAATTTATGGTGACCTTCTTGTACCTCGTGGTGTTTTGTGATACAGGCCACCATATGGTACATTTGGTACATCTAGTATAAGAATGTGTGTGGAAATGTTGCACCTGCCATCATGTGATATAGAAAGTGTTAATTCATCTAAATGGCACCAAATCAAAGTTCCCTAAAAGCTTTTAGGGATCACAGTGTGATTTAGTGAAGCCACACATATCACTGCTTTCATTTGGTGCAGACAGGAAAAGACCTTCAACTTAAATGTTTTTAGAATTTCACTCAGTGTAAGGCTATGTTTTCCTATCCATGTTTTCCTCTTTAATAATTGACTTCACTGCAATTACACCCTCGCCCTGACATAGAATAGAAAGCAAAAGGAGGTTTCCCTGAACTTTATTGGCTACTGTCCATGTTAGAGCATTGTAGATGCCAGTGCTGTCAGAGACACAGAGAACAGGCTTAACTGGGACTTGTTGGGCAATGTTGAACACAAAGTTTGCAGATTAGATCTTTTAATCAAGAATTGACCAGCAGCATAATTACCAGTGTAGAGAGGGGACAGTGCTTACATCAATGTCTGTGGCAGCGTGCCAGCTTACAAAAGCAGGCAGGGATGTGACAAATGAAGTGCCTGTGCACTGAAATGTGCTTCCTTTGCCTTAAATTTGCAGTGTTTTCTCCCTGAATGCTACTGTCACCAGCAGCTTATTGCTTCCTGTGATTTGAACCGTGAATTGTGATTTGTCTTTCAAGCCTTTGCGAGGAGCAGCAGCAACAAACCTCCCCTTCCCCCTCACATTTGTTATTGACTCATTTTCAGCTGAAAATGATCTCGTTAGTGAGTTATAGTAGAGAATCCTTCAATCTCTTGTGAACTTTTTTACCCTTGATATTTCTATGGTAAACAGATTCTCCTGGGTTTAGCCTCACAGGTAAAAGCGCTGGATATGATTTGAGCTTTGACACTATCTGCATGTTGCTCACTCCTCTTCTCAGATTTCAGCTGAATTTAAATTTTTTAATCCATTATCATTATCAGTATTTCTTATTTCATCATTTCATCAGCCGGGATAATATTAGACCTTGGCTGTTTAATATTTTACTCATTGTAGTGTGTTTTGTGCTGCACCTCATTAAGAAAGTCAAATCCCCCTTAACTCCCCAATACCAGATACTATCTCTTCACCACTTCCACCTCCATGACCCCTAAGGCTCTGGAAACTGTGACAACTGTGGGTAAAGCATTGGGCAGAGAGGTGAAGCTTTGTGGTGGTGAGTGGCTGTGTCGCCTCCGCCCTCTCCATAGCTCATCTGTCATGGTGGCAAGACAGGAAATCAAAGCACAGCAGTCCTGTCCACGCACACCATTGGGCCAACGCCCGCAACGATGAATGGCCTGTCAGCCACTCTCAGTGTTGCCAGTTTATTCTACAATAAATTTGGAAATGTCTAGATTTTCCTCGCCGGACCAGATTCCGGTTCAGCGGTGCAGTTAGAAGTCAGTGGCAGCTTCTCTGCTTAACCACAGACTGAGGAGAGGAGGTGGTGGTGCATGTTGCACGTAGACATTCACATTCGATTTAAAATGGGAACGTGAAAGCAGCTCACTTTAAAGATTCTTAGATCAGGAATTATATTAATGAATAATTGACTTAATGTATCACCAAGTTTTTTGATAACAGGTTAATTGGCCTGGTCATTTAAAAAAATATTTCTGTTTGTTCCATGCGAGTATAGTCTGGTTTCTTTGCTGCTCTGCGAACGTAAAATTAATGTCTTTTTTCTACAGAAAACAAGATATTTGAGGTCATCCTCATTTACAGGGTTAGGAAACATAGATCATAATATTTCACCATCTGAAATTTGATGGACCAAACAACTTATTGATCATTTATTAAATAATCAACAGATTAATCAAGGATGACAATAATCATTAAATGAAGTAAAGTCAAGAAGTCATTAAAGCGGCGTATTTGCCGGCAAACATCATATAAAACCCTGTTTCAAGTTTCCATTGAAGACGTTTATAGCACATCTGAAAATATTCTTTTAACTTGAGATTAAATAGACTGGCTTTGTAGAAAGTGTGTGGTCGTGAACCAGCAGAGATCTGAGTTATTTAACCTCTTTAAGCTCATTGTTGTGGTTTTCAAGCTCACACATTTCTCTCACACCAGTCATTTCATTTTTCATTTTTTTTAAGTGTTAGTAAAGAAGAGCTTGTAAGAGAGTAAATATTGGACTTAAGCTGGTTACGACATGGTTTTCTTGGTTACATTGTGACATTACCACTGATAGACAATGCAACAGAGATACTAACATAGTTAATGTCAGCGATTCATTGTCAGGCTAATAATTGTAGATAATGTAAAACAGGAAATGCAAAGTCATGAAGATATTATATTATAATTCAAGCTAAAGCTGCTCCATGTGTGAGGTATATGTAAATAGGCAACTGTTAACTAATGCTATTGCATTAAAACAACATTTTGTCAGTTGCTGTGTGCTGATGGCATAAAGAAACCAGCTATTGCACCTTTAAGTTTCTGGTAGTTGTCATTCGTGTGTTTTTCCCTCTCAGTCACTTATGTCACTTTTAATGCCAGTCACTTACCCCCTACACGGCTTTTTCAGCTTCAAATAATGTGATGAAACGTTGAACATCCCTTTCTAAAATTTGGGGAGTGACAAGCTGCAATTTGTTTGAACCAAATAATGAATGTGAGTCGAGACACATCCTAAAACTGGTGTCTTATTAGGGCCACAGACAATCGTGCTGCTTTTTACAACACGTGTCAAAGTTAACGTGTGATACTTGCTGTATGCTTGAATAATCCCATCAGTGCTTCTGAACAGAAGAAGCAGACACATGTATCAGTACATCCTGTTATCCTGATGTGCAGTACAAGCTGCCGGTGAGAATGACGGCACACATTTTATGAGAAATGTCTACAGGCTGTACCACTAAATTTTGAGGTGACTCACTTTGGCTTTTACTGTCAGTACGTGGCTCCACTGGTGAAAGACTCACATTGTGGACTCCAGCACATTTCTGAGACTTCATGTCCAAATGTTATAACGAGACCAAATGGGTTTTATTCCACTTAATTATCCTGGATGCTTTCACAGCTTTAACAAATCAGCTTCTGTGTGCAGTTACAGAAAGACGTCATGGGGCACCAGACTGAGAAATTCAAAAAACCTTTACTTGGTATTCTGTTTAAACTCAGGGAGCATGGGGCTATCCATCCAAGCTTTACACTCATCAGAGCAGCAGAATATTACAGACCCTTTGAAGAAAAAAGGACGACTTTTATTCCGGTCTCATTCAAGGCAGCATTAAGCATGCAAAGGGACCCCCACTTCGATTATGACCTTGGCTGTAAATTGTAAGCAAATAGTTGCAGCCTGCTCTATAGGCGGCACAGCTGTAAATGTATGAGCAACTTTATGGAACAAAATGAAAAGAATTTCATTCCCAGCTAAAACAGTCTGGCAGCACACAAAGCTCATATCTCCGAGCACCCTGAATATGAATTCTTTCTAGCCGTCAGCTTTGACCTCCCTCGTGGTTGAGTGTGGTGCGCAGCTCAGTTTATTTCTGCATTGTTATTTTCTCTGCAAAGCTCAGGGCTTGAAATTGCTCCTTCATTGGCAGATTGGTGTAAATGATTTGTTATATTCCTGCAGTCTCATGACCTGTTCTGGTTTCTCCCTGATGCCATGATCATATTTCTGTGAGGCCAGTTCTTGAATATTTAAGCCACTGTCACACGTTACTGTACCGTTTCTTATGGAGGCATATAATGGTCTCCTGAAACTGACCATTTTCTTTGTGTTTGCATTGAAGTAGGAGGGCATTCTGGAGGGCTATCTGAGGGAAATGTGAAGTGACTCACAATAGCTTTACAGTTCTCTTTGTGTGACATTCAGCAGAGCTGTTTGCTTTTGCAAGGCATATTGTATGTTCACTCTTTATGCCGCGAGCTCGTATTCATCCACGGCCGTTTTTACACTCTACACGTTAATATCTCTGCTGCACGTGCTGCATCACTGCAACAGCAATCTATCAGGAGCCTCCATCATGTGTACTGTACAAGACACGTTGAAGGCCAGACCTGAATTACAGCATCAGTCCTATAGCTGCTGGTGTATTGTATGGGGAATAGTTTACATTTGAATGCTGCCCTTGGCAATGTCACACAGTGGCAGCTCTGAATGTTGGTGAGTGGTATCTCACCAAAAAACAAAACAAAAAAACTCTAAGTCTTGTGCAGTGACGTTAGCAAGCCATACACATGCACACTCTTGCTTTCTGGTGCGAGGAAACAATCTTGCGCTTGTGAGTCCGGCTTCCTCCCAAGGGAGCGCCATGCTACTGCTGCTACGAGAAGTTTCAATTTGTCATTCCCTGTGGGTGGAGCAGTGTGCACACCTGACATGAGAATTATATTTGGGCAAATAGAGCACATCTCTTGCGTCTTAGTGGTTGGGGGTACAATGCCTTTTTCTTTCTTGCTATGCAGGCCCACTGGGTGCTTGTGGTGGCATAAAATTCTTTAGAACAGAAACTCCATCTAGTATTGTCATGAGGATGTGAGAGCTGGAACTCTTCCTCAGCACAACAAATGGCGGACGTACTGTGGGCCACCATAGTGCTGATTTTACTGCTTGCAGATAAATGAGCTTCATCCTATAATAGCATAACATAACCCTCATCTCCAGAAGTCACCGCAGCTGCTCCCACACTTCCCTTTGCCAGCGTTCCAGATTCACTTCTGTCAGATTCAGATTAAACTGCATATTTAGGTACTATCACAGGTCCTCCTACACTTCAGTAGAGAGTTGCCCCCTTGCATAAATATTGATTAGACTAGGTATATGTGAAATCACGTGGCAGTGTTCCCTGTTTTTTTTTAAAGGGTGGTTATATGAGGTACTGACACACAGGCAGAGCTGACTGCACTGTGAACACACATGGATGCTTGCTCTCACTGAAAACGTGGCTGTCAGCAAGGATTTTAGCCATTTATCAAAAGGCTCTAATACAATCTCTGTAAATCACTCACTGCCCTGCACCAAAGTCAACAGAGAAAATCATCATGTTTAGTGCTTTCATACGGGTAAGAACCGGCACGCTTCCTGACTAGGTTCAAGTTCATCCATGTGCGCAGAAGAAGTATACATTATAATGGCAACATAGCACAAGCTTCCCTCCTGTTCACTCTTTCCTTCTTCCTCTTTTTTCTTTTCACTGCTCTGGTTCTGAACCAGTTCATTTTCAGTTGAGAACTGGAAGCTGTGCCAATGTATGTGTCCTTCCCTCATATAATCACACTTTAAAAAAAATCAGCTCTCCCTTTAACATCAAATGGATGCTTCGCCGCTCCGCTGTTGTACGATAGTTAAGCAGCAGCAGGTCATGGTGGTGTCACGAAGCGTATGGCGTGGGGTCAGTCGAGCATCTGCCTCTCTCACCTGGTGTCATATTACAAGCTTCCTTGTGTGCTGTACATGTCAAGCGGTGTTAAGGTAATGAGATGCACTTGGCACTACCTTGACGGGCATATGCTCTGTCAAATTGCTGTTTGATGTAAACAAGAGTTGTTGTTGTTAGATAGGAATTAACATGAGGGAAGATTTAGTCTTTGCAGCAGAAAAGTGACTAATCCATGATCGATTTATTGTTGAAATAATTTGTTTGAGCAAAATTACTATTATTCTTCACTGATATTCCCTCCTGAATATATATATATATATATATATATATATATATATATATACACTAGAGTTGCTGGGATTATTAAAGTTCCAAAAAAATGGAGGTAGCTGTCCATACTGTCTCACAGAGGTGTATTGGGACAGAAATAAATATGGATGGTTTCATGTATCAGCCGCCATAAAGTGCCCTTTAAATCCAAGTGCTACACAACGTAGATGGGAGGCACTAAAGTGGATGTGACTCTAACAGATATAGAAGAAAGATATATGCATGTATTTCATTGCAGGTGCTGTTGGGTGTTATGAGGAAGGATGTTCACCAGCAGACAGCAGTTGTACTATAAGAGAAAATAAATGGATGCAGGTTTTCTTAAATCATGGACATTCTGATGTTTTTATGTGGCCCATTTTCCAGTTTCATCTTCACAAGTGTGGGGATTTGCTACTTGTGTTAGTGGGAGTGTAATATTGTGGGGTTCTTTAGTGTGTGTGGACAAAACAAACAAGGTCTCGCCATTGTCTGACCTCTGCACTCATACTCAATTGATTCTTAGATTTGTAGTAAGACACTTAATTGAAATGTTCGTGTATGTCCGCATGTTAGAGTGTGGGTGAACATTTAAAGCAGTTTATAAATGCAGTGTATTTCAATGACCTTGTGCAGTTGCACATATGAGGCTACAAGAGAATGAAAGAGACATCACTGTATACACTGACCCTGATTAAACCAACAGATGTCCTATTTAGGATTTGTCGTGCTATCAGCAGTTTAGTCAGTGCTCATTATGTTTGAAACGTGGTAACTGCAGCCCCTACAAATCAATTTTGACTGATTACCTGCATCATTAATAATCACAGCATCCCAGTGTTTCGGATCTTCCATAAAAGATCAGTTGAATTCATGTCTGATTTGATGTGTTAATATGATTGTAATGCTCTCAAGGCTGGTATTTTGTTGGCAGCACTGCTTTGATCCTCGAGGATGGCACTTCTGTCAAAAGAAAAAAAGAAGGGAACATACAGTATTAAAATGAAGATATTCACTCAGACCTTTTATTGTATGCCAGGGTAGTGATTAGATGCTGATTGGCCCTCTCAGGGAAAACTGGTTGGATTTGGTGCCAGGTTGTTAATGCTAAGCCAGCACAGAACAGCTCTGCATTATAGCTGTCTACTCATTAGGAACAATACTGAATACAATACATACTGTAATTAATAATTAACTCAATTAGCTGTACAAGAATTCTTAATAAATATGGTTCAAATCTGTAGTTCGCTAAATTGCCCTTCGTATAAAAACCCCTGTCAGAACCTAACGTCCATCATTTGCAGCCCACAAATAATTACAATCTATAAAGGAAGGTTGTTTTAATATGGAACTGGAATCCTTCTCATTGTTCATTCAGTGCAGATTGTCATAAAGTTTTATGGCAAACTCCCAGAGGAGAGGCAGAGCCTTTCCCACAGCTCCATATCTGCTTAGAGTTGCATGGGAACAGTGCAGAGCTTCCTGTCATTGCCTGTTAAATCTGATACAACGACTTTATCAGTTAGTTGTTGTCTCAGTCTTAATTAAAAACTGAGGAGGTGAAATGCAGTTTGTGAAAAAGGATTGGAAAGAGTATTCAATTCATGCAACTAACAAAAAGACAAAACTAAAACCGAAACAACAACATGGAACAGGAACACAGGGTGCTGGTCCCGAGTAACAGACAGGACTGTAATATAACATTAACAAACAAATCAAACTAAACAAAAATGAACCAACACAGACACTTAATACACTAGCGAGACATGGACAATCAAACACAGGTGAAACACATTCGGGAGGTGCAGACCATCAAGACAGGACAGGAAGTCAAATTAAAGAAGGCACACACAAGGATAAACCTCATAATAAATCAGGAAGCAAATAAAACAGGAAACCAACAACTCAAGGTAGATAAAACACCATCAAGTCAGAAACTGAATAAATATTCAATGGAAATCCAAACAAGTCAAAAACATAAGCCAGAATGAATCCATTGTTGAATTGTTAAGTACATCGGTAGCTGGAATAGATGACGTTGTTTACCAGAGAGATGACAATTGATGCTTTTCTATATTCACTGCTCGTTGTTGGGGTCAGCCAATGTAATTTCATCTTCACTTAAACATGCCCATCATACCTACCAGTTTTTAGTTTGCCAATGACGCACATCGAATCAGTGGAACATTGTGAAAGTGGTGGTGGACTGCTGGCAGCCTATTTCCAGCACAGATATTCAGATAATTGTGCTCCTGTGCTACGGTGATCAGCAGTGTGTCTGATCAAAGTGCTGATATGTGGAGCACAGACACATCTTTGCTCTGAGCGTGTGTGCATATACAGTATGCTGCCACTTTGTACTTGTATAATGTTGTGATTCAGTGATAAGGTCACCAGGCTGCCAGTCAGCGCTCCAAGCCTCTGTGTGTGTGTGTGTGTGGGGGGGGGGCTTTGTATCGGCTTCCTATTGCCCTCTATATGTCGTCTCTGACAGGATCCAGAGCCTGGACAGCAACGCGCCACCATCCTTCACTGGGCGCGTTCCTCACCGCTGCTGCCGCCGCCGCCGTATACACATGTCATGGTATGAAATAGAGACGGGGCTAAGTGTCTTCACGGTGCTGAGTGACAGAAACCCCCTGTCACATGAATTAGCTCTTGTATGTTTGATGGAACGCTGGCCGTGGCTAAGGGCACTTTGCAAAGCACCCCACCACCCACGCACTTCACGACTCCCCGCTTCTACTACCCCTCTGCCGTACTACTCTCTACCTTCAGGCTTATTGCATGAAGCCCATTTATCTGCTGTGTGTTGAAACATGGCAGGGGCGACTGATATCTGATGGCACCTCTGTCCTCCAAGCTCCCAGCAAGTACACAAGGACTTGCCTCAGCAGAAAGAGAGAGAGTAGGGTGGGCTGAGTGGTAATGGTGATGGTAGGTGGTGGAGAGGGATGGGCTGTCCACCTGATGCTATGAAATGAAATGAGGACTGCAGTTCTCTGTAGAGGTGATTGTGTTTTATGACTCCCGACTCTGGTCCAGGTAATCATTTTCTGAAACAATACACCTATCCTATCAGCCTATATTGCAAAGTAACTCACCAATCCATTATTTGAGACGGAGAATTGTCCCAACAACTTGGTAAGAGTTAGGCATTGAGTATTGTTACTGCTAATGGAAAAAAAAAAGTGAATCCCTTCTATGTTCAAAAGATTTTTATGCCAATTTCATTGTAAGATGTGATATTTGTTGTGCACAAATGGAAGGTTTCTGCATTTACTACAGAAAATATCTCATCAACAACAAAAGGATCTTATAAATAATAATAATACGTTTTGTGAGATGATAATCCAGCATATTGCATAATGGGACAGTGGTGGAAAACATGTTTCTTTCATCAAGAAATATATCACACATCAGGAGGAGATAGTTTTTTCTTTGGCCTCTCCACATGAGAACGATTTGGGTAAATATTTGCAACTACAATTGCATTTGTGATATAATTTTCATTTCACACTTCTGTAATGCCAGGATGACAATTTAAGGAGGCCAACTGTTTAAAACATAGAATATGTTAAAGGATTAAAACTGCAGCCTTTAGAATTTGCTGCAATTTCAATTTGATTTGAAAACCAAACCATTTCCAAAGTGCTTTAACAGCGCGTAACAAAAGCTATGACAGAATATGGTAACAGAGTAAAATCCAATAAAAAAGAGACATTCAATAGAAAAAAAGAAAATCGATCAGGGAAGTAAAACAGAGAACCAACTAAAACTGATTAAGTAGAAATTCCTCCGGGGCTCATGGTTATTGACTGAGCCAATATTTCCCAAGTACGTTTTCACAAAATGTGATCACAGGCACAGTACAGTGGTGCCTCTGGATAAACAGCAAGAGTGCGAGGGAATTGTGTACCTGGATATACATTTGACCAGACAAGCTATGTATTAAGATACGTTGCACTGGCTGTGGCAGCAGTGAATATACTGTGTATGAATGAGTGATAGAAAAAGTACATGCAGGTGAACAATATGTGTGTGTGTGTGTGTGTGAATGGCAAGTTAAGTGTTAAGTGAAGCACTTTGAGTGGTCAAGAAAAAGTGCTTTCTAAATACAGACCATCTTTCTGTCACTTGATTTTATTTGATCCATTAATTTTTACAGCATATCCACCTCTTCCAAAGTACAATATGAACTGAAGTGGAATGATGAGGGCCTTAAAGGAACAGTTCAACATATTAGGAGATGTGCTTTTCCCTCTTTCTGGCAGAGTTAGACAAGAAGATCAGTAACTCCATGAAGTTTGTGCTGGTTGCCTGGCAACTACTCAGGAAATCATCTAGTATACAAAACTCCCTGTAAAATGGTGAACTGCCATTTATGCACACTATACTCTTATTCTTAGGTTTATGAGTAACAATGAAAGACTTTGACTTTTATTTTTCAAATAAGACCAAACATTTGTATTAAGCAATTTGATTAAATGATAATGATAAAAGTTTTTTTTTTAATCTTACCCAATTGGTGCTTATCTATGACTAAAAAATCCCATAAATAAATGTGGGCATTTCTTAAAGGTCACGTTATCTTTCAAAGCATGAGCAGTCATTGGAGCGTTTAACATGAGACCACTGTGGAGGTGAATCCATTATACACATAAGTCATACATTATAACCTATGTTGCTAAAATAAAGATTACAGAAACACAATGATTGGTAGAATTGATCCTTTTTCCTATTTTTTTCAATATTCCAATTATCTCTTCCCATGAAGACCTTTGCAGCTAAAAAGTCTAAAGCCATTTTATAATTCATTTGTGTTGATCAACAGTCCCTCCAACCTTTGCCATTACTACAGTAATTTCATGCTATAAAAACAGTTAGCGTCTTAGTTAATGAACCTTTGAGAGTGTTGTGAAGCGACTGAAAGTAGCCGCGTATAGGACTGATGGTCGGTGAATGCCAGGGATTGACCTTAAAGGAACTGCAGTACATACTCTTCTCTTCTCTACCTTCACTGAGCTGATTTTATTTCCGTGTCAGCCTGAATGGCTTTCATTGGCAGTTTTCCAGTCAATAAAAAAAAAAAAAAAAAACACAAGGCATGATCTCACTTTTTCCACATCATTACAAAGTTGACAGAAGTTTTATCAACTTTTTATCTTGGCTGTTGCTGGTCAACCTAGTGTGGTCATGTTGTGATATTTTATATCAAAAACTACATTTGTGTTACACTTCATAAAGATGGAACTTTGTGCCTTTGTGTGTTATACACAGTTTAGTGCTGTTTATTTCCCAATACCGAATGCGAAATTACAAAAGGGTGTGTTTGTGCATAGCTGTATATGAAGGTATCCACCCAATTAATAATAAATGTGTCATGTGGTGTCATTAATATATTAGAATATTATGACACATTGCTTAAAAGTCATATTTTCCAGGTTTGTTTGCATCCTACAGGACCAAAGGTCATTTATTATCATGTGGTAATGGAAGTCAGTTGTGCTGTTAATATTATAGTGACAAAATATAGTACTCTATTGCTTAACCAATCATCCATCCTCATAAGGTATAAATGGTGTCATGAGTTTGTCATCGTTAAATTATACTATCATCCATTATAACATTATATGATAGGAGTATAGGTGTATATACGGCATGTGCAAGCTATGTGCTGCTCCTCCGTCACTAACTAATCCTGCTCTCTTCAGGCTGCAACAAAACTCCCCTTGATTTTCAAAGACCAATATGTCACCTACGTTTCCTCAAAGATTTGTTTTCCAAATGTGTTTTTGAAAGCAGCAGAGACGCCCCGGAGCAGTCTACCGTGACTAAAGCTTGTTTATCTATGCGGCACAAGACTGTTAACAGTTAATAACTCCCTCAAACACACCAGGAAGCACTAAATGAAAGACAATTAAGTGTTCCCGCAGGTTTCCAAATAATTTATCCAAACAAAACTGCTACCTCAACACAAAAGTGTTCTATTTGAAATTGTCAGCTGCAAATGCAGTGGGTTCATTAAATATAACCAAACACTAAAAACATGATTGTTACAGCTGTTTTTTTTTGTTCGCCTGTGGCTGTTGAAAAGTTTTCAGTGTGACTCATCAGAATCGCGCTCAATCTCCTCACCTTGACACGATTCGTATTTGAATGCTGCATGCGTGGCTTTTTGCACTCACCCCGGGTTTCAAATGAACACAATTAAATTTAGAATAATATCAGTATGCAATTTGCAAAGTGGAAAGTTGAGAGAAAGGTTTCGGAAGATGTGATTCATCAACATTTGTGCAATTCCACTGACGTGAAGAAAGTTAAGAGAATGACGAACAGTTACTCTTAATTATTTTGATTCAACTTTCTTTCCCCCGCCCGAGTACGTAGTGCGTTTGCTGCAAGGACACCCTTGTGTGCTGTAGATTTCTACAGTGTGTGTAATTAATTTAAAGACAAACATAAAACCCAAAAACATGCTTAACCACAGTTTCCTGTCCAGGGGAGTCGTCCGTCAAATGTGTAATGTCTAGAGAGCTCTGTAATTCTCAGAGCATGGATAGAAAGTCTTAAAATATCACACTCACATACTGCAGAGATTTCAGAGCAAGGTTATCAACACTCCTGTTGTCTTAGTTGAGCTTCACTTGACTTGAAAATGAGTCTTTTTCTGCCTTTTCTGGCTGCATCGACCGTGTAGGGTTGGAGGCTGAACCCAAAGAAGTGTTAGTGCTGTCACCTAGCAACAGAGTTGTGCCTGGACACGGTACAGATCACTAACGTAAACATTTTTTTTACAATGAATTTGCTATTCTAACATACATGTATGTACAGTTAGATATTCATTAAGTAGAAACCTGGTGTGTTTTTTTTTGTTTGTAGCCATGAGCTCTTTCCAAAACATCAGCCTTTATAAATGCAGTGGTCACCTCATTTATGAAGATATATGCCTATGATTTACTAAACATTTCTTCCAAACAACCTGTCACAAAAAAAAATATCATTAGAAAATAGAAATATTATTCAATTCATAATGTATGTTCAGCAATGCATGGACGAGTTCAAACTAAACTAGTCATGGCAGTGGGGAAAAACCTGTCCTTGACTCTGTTTGCTGTAGTTGTGCCAAAGGGCAGCAGGTCAGTCCCAGTGTCCTTCACAATGTTGTTTTTTGAAAATGTCCAGCGACTTGTTTATAGAGACGTGAAGATCAGGGTCATGGAACACACAGGGGGTTTTCTTTTGTTGAATTCATTTGTTTTGTTTACCCAAACCACCCATCGTGGTGTCTGGCGTCTGATAGACAACAATTCTCTATTTGCAAAGCACTAGTCCTTGTCAGGCAGATGCAAAGTCACAGAAGGCTGTAGTGAATTGAATAAACATCCAATACTCTCAGTTTCACAATGTTATGGGCTGATTACAGTGGAAATGCTGCTCACAATCTCAAAATTGTTTTGATTTGTATTCCTAAAGCTGCATGGAAACAGTAAAACTGACATAGTGTGTTGTTCCTTCCTTTTACATCTTGACGCTCGACGATCGTTAACTTGCAGTTATGACCAAGCAAATAGATAATGATCTTTAAAAAGAGGACCTTTTGTTTTCCACATGATCACTTGAGGCACATTTATGGCAGGAGCAGCCAGCCATATAAAAACTGAGGACGCGTTCTCGCCTTCTGCTTTAACAACAGTGCAATCAGCTTCTCATTTTTCTATCTGGGACTTGAAATGAGAGTAATAAACTGCCGTGTGACCGGGCCGCACGTTGTTAGTACCTTCAAACACCAGTTGCTCCACTGTAATATGTTTATTACGGTCTCATTTAGCTAATGTGATGTGCTTTGTCCCTCACTGCTGTGTATTACAGGCCAGTTGGCGGTGGGAACCTGTGAGATTGTGATGCTCAACAGAGACAGCAGCGTTCCCAGGCGGACCATTGCCAGGCAGACAGCTCGCTGCGCCTGCCGGAGAGGCCAGATTGCTGGGACCACAAGGGCAAGGCCGGCTTGTGTAGATGGTAAGTTCAGTCACCTCTCTAAGCCAGTGCAAGGCAGTTGTCCCAAAGAGGGCACAATTTACAGACTTCATTTGGAGTGAGTTGAGGCTACAGGCCAGCGCGTCTGAGGAGAAAAGAGAAAAGAAAGTGTCCTCCACTTCTGTGTCAGCCCTCGTGTCCGAACATGAGGCATCTTTTTATGAAGAAATAAATGTTAAATTAATGAAACAAGGTTCCTCACATTCTCTTTAAGAGCTTTTTCTCTGGCAGACATTTTGACATAACAAGAACATAATGAAAAATCATGACTGGAAAGTACTGTTCTATTATGTGTCCCACTACAGTGAGCCAGCATGCACATTAACACGTTTACAGCTGGCACAAATGAACAGAAATGCAGTTGTTATTATTTTTGTTAATTACATCGATGCTCTTTCCTGTTGAGAAGTGTCAAAATGTATATTTCATATACTGTACATACAGTATATATATATGTGTATATATGTATATATGTATATATGTAATTCTGTTAATTACATCTATGCTCTTTCCTGTTGAGATGTATCAAAAGGTATATTTCATAGGTATATATATATATATATATATATATATATATACCACTCCACTAGACTGGACAGTTATAACTGATGGTAGTTGACACTATGACCACTGAGGTCTTCTTCGTGTGTAATCACTGTCTTCTTTATGCTCAGGTACAGGCGTGATTTGTCCTCATTGACCTGCTGTTACGTCTAAACCTCCCTGACATGCTCCGTGCAGCTCTTTGGCTGGAACAATTTAGTACACGTTATAAAAAGATGTCAGTTATAAAGTGATCTTGATTGTAGTCTGAATCTTTTATTCATGAAATAATGGCTATAATGTATTCATGTGGTTCTGATAAGTAAACTAGCATATGTAACAACTGAACACTGCCGAGTCTTACAGCCGTTTGATTTCACTGCAGACACGTCTGTCAAGGATGCTGTTTGACTAACTTCAGAATCTCCTAAAAAAAAACAAAAAAAGGGAACTGATCACAAAAACCTTGCTAGAAGCGGACGAGAGAGAAGCTGCGTCTCGCGTGGATGTTTTTGTATACATCCAACATGGCGGCGACTGAAGAGCAGCTGTCTGTCGATTCGGCAGTTGTTTCCATTTTTAGCGACCCTCAGGCAAACGTCGTTACTAGATAGCAACTGTTTCTAGAAATCTACAACAAGCATGTTTTCTGTCGCTCTGCATACAGCATCTGGCTTATTAGTCTAATTGGTTGCAGGTCTGTCCAATTGTGTATCCTTTGTCCGTCGGTCACGCCTCCTGGACGTGGGATGGGACTACACCCTTACCAGGCGCAGTTAGCCAGGCTGGGATTATATCTTAACTGATCTATTTGTAATGCTATACAATTACTGATGCTTTCTCCTTCATGTTTTTTTATAGCTGTACACCACAGATGATCTTTTTTTTTTAAATCAGCCTCCACGCTCATGCTGCCTCTGATCAGTTCAGCGTCTGCTCTGGAGCATTTGATCATATGGTAATATATCAACACGTCCATGCATTTGTCAGAAAAATAATTACACGAGCGAAAATGTACCATTCTAGGCTTCCGCAAAGCCTTAACCTCTACGTCAAATGGAGAATAATATTCATATAAATAATGTCTTCATCCTCTCTCCATTGAAAGAAAGTGCTTTTGTCATTTGGTTTCCCAGCCATTCAATCAATAATCACCTTGTGTGTCAGCCTTTTTGGTGCCTGAACATGTGATTGATGTTCTGCTTCTGGCTCGTACTCCATCAGACTTAGGAGCACTTGCAGTGACTAAAAAAAGAAAATGGTTAAACAAATCTGAAAAAAAATGACTCTAATATGTATCACACAACTTTCACACTTTCAAGTATAGAATAAATGCAATATCACATAACTTGAATTAACTTGGGACTGTAGTGCTTAGCGTGTATAAACGTAAAAACGGAGTCAACGCCGTGCCAGGAAAGTGAGTGAGACGGAACACACAAGGAAGTGCCGTCACAAATGTTTCATGAGTAAAAAAAACAGCTGTGCTCTGCAGCTGTATACACAGAAATGCTCCCTCAGTCAGGTCTGATAGTGTTACTGACACAGCATAAACATAATCTTTTTTGGTGTTACCAGTTGAAGTAGAGTTTTAATGTTTGTCCAAGCCTTTTCTTGTTTCAGTTTGTACGAGAGGATTTCATACTGAAGAGCTGTCACTGTGTTATTGGACAGTATCTTGTGGAAGGTGATAAGGCCGATGAAAGGACTTGTTGCTGGACACAGTCCATCTGCGGTGCTGATTGGATCTCACAATATCACAATCACATGCATCAGATGCACCATTAGTTCCATCACGCAATGACTCATGTTGGTTTTAATCTAATAGCCTCGATATAAGACTGCAGTCCCACAGCCTTTGTCACACTTCCCACTCTACTTCAAACCACCTCTCCTTCTCTGCAGAATCCTCTTAACAGATGCTAATTAACTTACAGAGATCCATGATTACAGCAGCAGGAAATTGATTATTACTGGCTTCCCGTCGCACCACACCCCGCACTCCATTAATACCCAGCACTTTAAAGGTGGAACCTGTTGCTCGCAGGCTCATTTAAAGGCCTTCTGTTGACGGCTGTGATGATATACATCATCACTTGGCTTTTAAGAGGAAATTCTGCATATTGCATGAGAATGCAATGGGGTCTTATGCTGCCACTGTCCAGATATCCTCTCTGACCTTTACTTCAGAGCGTATTCAGTTATGTTTGTCTTTCATCTGAATTCCCATAAATGCGCCTTTGCCCTTCTAAGCACATAAACCAATTTACAGACTTATAAGCATGTTTATTTATTTGTATCCTTCACAGTGGCTTTGCTGGAGTCAATTTTTTTCAGGGGGTTGTTATTAACACAACAAGGGCTCACTGTCCTCAGGGTCAGTTTAATATAATGCTTTCACAACAGCCGCCGCCGCAGCAGGAGTGGATTGCTGCTTTTTTGTTGTGTGGTGGACAGAGAGTGGATTTAAATGTGAGTAAAAACATCACTAAGTGAGTTAGGAAAAAAGCTAAGAGCTCTGTGCTGTTATTGTGTGTTTAGGTAAACTGTAATCTGATCTTCTTTCTGGCGTGTTTAACAAGCTCAGTGATTTCCTTTGGTTTCAAAATCCTCCATGTTCTTCAGACCAAAGAACTAAAGATGAACATTTTCAGGATTGGTATCAGTCAAAATCAGATATTGGAAAAAGAGAGATGTAAAATCTGATATGATGGGAATGCTTCACTAAACACAGACAATAAAAACAGCAGCAGCAGATTAAGCAAGTCATGTTTTATGTCTTCTTTATGAGAGCAGAATATGTGGTATTCATTTGGAGCAGCATGTTCACTTGGTGTTGTTATTGATAGATGCCTAAGTTTGTGGTATTGGTATGAACTCAAACAGAAAACAAACAATGATCACTCCGATGTGAGACACGTGAACACAGAAATCAACTCCCTGTCTTGTCTAAAAACCAGAGCGTATGGAAATCTAGATACAATGTATCATTTCTGTTATCCAAAATCCATAGCGTTGTAGTTACATACGTACATACACACATACAGTACCTCTCCTCTGCATTCATTTGTCAGGAGACACACGTTGTGGCCCATTCTCGCTCCCCATGTTTCCTGATGGTGTCTGTACGCTGTGACCCGACAATGGAATGCGGGGAAAAAAGAAAAGCGGAGCTGGAGCAACGATCTGTCAGAGCTGCGAGGCAGGTGGGACCGTGAGTGATTGTCAAGCAGGAATGTTGAACATTTGTCCCCGTCTGTTAATAAATTTGCAGGTGAAACGATGGCAGAGCTAAAGACACATTTTGCACTCTGTTCTTCAAGACGGTGAACACACAAAGACAATACTCTTATACACTAAGAAATCTGTTGCTGTTGTGGACAGATAGAAGAAAAGTCTTGCAGACATTCAGCAACCAAACTCAACAAAGAACAAAAAATCACTGGCGAAGGGGGGGAAGACTCATGCACATGGGCGTGGATCAAATAGTAGTTTAACAGGTGTGATGTGCGATGAAACCGAGGCAACCTCTTTTCCTCTTATTCCTTGTCAGAGTGGATCCAGCATGAATGTTGATGAAGTCCTAAGACGCCCCCAGAATCAACACCATGGACAGTGATCAAGACAGATTTATTGAGTGAATTCATTTTCTTGGAGAGACTTGATATGTGTGCCAGTTCCACACGAGGGCCTCCTACATAATTCTAACTGGATTTAAGTATGCAGTGTGTTCACACTGGAGAAGTAATCACAGAAATGTCTGGACACATAACAAAATCCTTTGTTTTTCGGAGCTTGTATGAGGAGACAATGTACAGTACGTACAAGAGAAAAATGACATTTCTACATTTTAATCGGCAATAGTGCTCTGACATTTGATTGACATTTGCAGGTCTTTTAAGATTCCTTCTGTACATGTATTGACCTGGCTCAGTGGCCATGAGATCATAAAGGAAGGCACCGCAGCTTTGGTGCGAGTAAAAATGTCGTTTATTTCAAATGAAACAGAAAGTGATAGAGAAACACTACCTAAACTGGGAAGATGCAGTGTTATCATCTGTTAAAATCGTGGTGAATGTGGGTGTATGGATGAGAGGCAGGGGTGAGAGATGTAAATGGTACCAAAACCAAAATGAGCTGTGCTGTAGAGCTGTGTGTGTGTGTGTGTGTGTGTGTGTGTAAGAGAAAAACCACATACACAGTGTGGATTGGAGATTAGTAAGAAGCAGGGCTGAGCGATATGGCTTGTAATATCTCAATATTACTAGGTTATTGTCTGATAAATTATATAAATCTGGATACAGGCTGTTTCTCTGAGCCTATGAAAAGTTTTCTTTTTTCATTGTTTGTGCTTCTATGCTTCCTCTTAATTGGTACCTGTTGTTTTTCTTTTGGCTTTGTAATGTTTAATAAAGGATATTCATTATGTGCAAGAAAACAAATGAACTATTTAAAATGCTGCTGTAACACAAATAATCAGGGTTAAAACTGAAGAAGTGAGTGTTGTCATGTCACAATATTGATATAATATCCACATTTCTGGGGGAAAAAAGCACTTATTTTAACCTCAACAAGGCTTCCCCTCCTGTCTTTTCTGAATTCTGAATTAACTGAGTAGGCCGTAATACATCTGCCTGTTCACTTGTTTGTTTGTTCATCTGTCACATGTAATATCTCAGGTGCATCTGGCTGAATTTGAAATTAAACTCACAAAAATGACACATCTTAACACTGGAGCATTTCCACATGCCAGTTCAAATGATTGGCGTGCTGGTGCTGGTGCCAGGCGTACAAATCAAAGCTGAATCTTTAATATTCATCCTCTCCTCCTCTGCAGGTTTGACTGAAGCACATAATCATCCACTTCGTTTTCTGCATTGTTGTTTGACCACATTTTAGGTGACCTTTAAAAGTGCACATAGGAAACGCTATATAAATTGCATTAATGTACATATATATATATATATATATACATATATATACATACATATATATATATATACTGTATATACATATATACAGTATATAAAGAATGTCATCTGTGCAAAATATAATCTCCATCAGAAGCTTGTGGAATGGAACCACTCTGCTGTTTTCTGTAATGAATAAAAAATAAAAACCAAGGCTTATAGTACATCTGATGCAGCCTCTGGGACATTTTCAAATGTATTACAGTGTGCAGCTGGTGACTTAAAGCAGACAATTGGGCAGATATTTCCATCCCTCTTACCATTGTGCTGCTATCCAGACTTCTGTAATGACACATCAAAAAAGCTCATCTAAGCCCCGCGGTGGATAAAGTTTGTTATAAGTAAATCACTAAGAATTCATCGTGATCACTCTCTCTTTTTTTTTATGTACTGAAAATATCTCACCATGCAAGTGAGACAAGTTTCCGTACAGAGCATAATGTCCTTTGTGAGTAACCTTTAGGACATAATTCAAGCTTTTTGTGCTGCTGTGTGTTGCTGTTGTGCAGGTTGAGTTTGCTCATTGTAGAGGATGACGGGCTTTTCCTCGCTTGTGTCCCTGCACTCAGTGTAATCTGCTCCCTGACTCTCTCCCTCTGCCTTTTCTGCTCGACTCATTGTTGCCATGCCACCACATCTCTCTCTAATCATATGAAGCTTGATGGCCACCATGATAGGAGTCTGCTGGCTGCAGGGAGACTGCGTGTGTGAGAGCTGAAGCTTCCACTTTTACACCCGACGAAATCGTTATCGACACAGAATGAGCCGGAACGTCCTGCTGAAAAGAGGCTTAGCTAAAAAAGCAGAAAGGCTTTTTTTTCTCAGATTTATTTGCAGACACACAACCAAGAACAGTCGCTGCATATTATTTGTTTCTACTGCTTAGAAAAGCCAGTGCAGAAAACATGGCTACAATGGAAACAAGCTTTGAATTTGGAGCTGTCCTGTTTCTTATATGTTCCCATTTAGATTTGCTGTAAGTAGGTTAATGCAGTAACCACTCAGGTGCTTTGAATTTGCCTTCACCGACAGAAATCATTCACAAAGAAGCTACATTTTTGTTGTCAGCTCATGTCAATTCTGCTCAACAGCCACTGCTTAGAGTTTAGTTCCTAGAGGCTCAAATAGCACAACATTCTGGATGTTATTTGAGAATTTATGGATTACTCCTTGTACATAACAAATGGGCCCCCAGTGCAACACTACTCCTCGATTTAATATCAAGAAGCTTCTCCGGGTGTCTCGATTTTATTGGAGCCTAAATTTTCCAACCAACAGCAAGACCAAGGGATTATATGTTTCTGATAAAGTTTGAAGGGTATTTATGTGAAAATGATATCTATAGGTACATACTTTGTTGTCCTTCAATAGATGAAAATGAAATGTCTTAGAATTTCAATAATGGCAAACCAATACTAGTGATCTAACACTGGAGACTCCGTGTAGCTTCATAATACTCATGTCACCGAATAGTTAAAGATATATAAATGACTAACTGCAAATGTACCCGACTGTTAAAGAATAATCATCTCTTATCTGAATTCCATGCGACTGATTTGTTTTGTGATTAAATCCAGCCCAGGCATTACCAGTACATTTTACACAACAGCAGCAACAACTACAAAACCACTTTGAAGAGAGGCAAAAAAGTTACAACAGAAAACTCTCCCTTGTAATCCCTTGTAAAAAAAAATCTATGATAAAAATGTTTTCTGCTGCCTCTGTTTTAAATGCATTCACTGTGGATTTTTCTCTTGTGTGATAATTGGAACTGAAAGAACATGGGCCTCTGGTAGCAGAATGGAGGACAGAGGGCTGAAAATCTGGCTGCTACAAATTGATTCATGATTGAAGCTTAATTAACATCAGTCAGAACCCCTTAAAACCTGTTTCTGTGTTTCTGGTGCTGAACTAAGCTGTTAGTTAATCTTTGTGGATACTTAGCAAAAGAAGCATCAGCTTTAGTACACAGTTCATTCTCATGGTGATTCATGTGACTTTCTCTCAAACCTTTTTTTTTTTTTTTTTGGTCTTTTCCAAAACTGCCTCAGAATAAGCACCAGTATAAGTACCGTTATTAAATTACCAGAAGAGACACAATTAATTGCTGGAGGGATTTATGCTGCACATTATGACAGTGAACTTTCCTATTCACTGTTGTATTGTTTCCTCTCTGAGTCACAGGGACTGCCTCTAAAGCCATGTCTTTTGTTTGTTGTACCTCATCCAAATACATTTTAAATGAGCTGCCTATGGCTTTAGTAAAAAAATGTATATGATTTATGACGGCCTTTTTTTTTTTCCTTAGCTTGAGCAGTGACTGAATTACATTAGACTAACAGTAAGTCTGCTTTAAGTCACTGTTGTGCCTTCTGCCTGGTTCTGAGTCCCATCTGGCAGTGCTGTGTAGTGCGGGGCCGGGTAGGGCAGGGCTTGGCACTGTGCACTGGGGGGACAGATGGTCTTACGTGTGATCTAGTTGGAGGTCCAGAGCGGTACCCCAGTAGGGACCCTGGCAGCTGAAGGCCTGTCCCAACGTCCACTTTCCCGAGTTAGGACTCCAATGATGATGGCAACAGGACGGGCCACCCAGGTGTTAGCCCGTCAGTCAGACACGCCCTCATCCAGCTGTTTCACTACTGCTGAAATATTATTTCCACTGTATAAACAAGGGGGGCGGTACAATTAACCTTTTTTACACAAGCATCAGTCAGTGCACCAGTGGTTCTGGATTCTTGGAGAGGAGTTTTATGGCATAATTAACAAAGCAAAAGAGTGAAGACACTGTGTAAGCTACATCCAACATTGTTTCCCACAGCTATCAGACACCTCTTTTACTACTTTAATGTAGCATATTAGACATTTGACAATAAGAGTCAATAAGAGAAAGTGACTATGTTGAGAAGGTATTAAGTGGTTCACTTTTCTCTTCTAATGTATCCACCAATGTACAGTATATTAATCTGCAGACACTATTTTGTTGACTTCCAGTTTATCCATAGATTAGTTTCTTTGTATGCTGCCTAGTGATTTGAAGCATAGTGATGCACGTTATATGCATTACAATATGTTTACATAAAACATCTACTGGACTCTAATAATGCCACAAATCTTCTGAAGCATTTGAACCAGTGTGACCGATCCAAGTAGTCCGGTTTATAAGAACATCATCGTGTATTGTGCAAAAATAAAGCAGCGTGCTGTCACTGACGGCATTGAAAAAGCAACAAGGGCAAAATATCAACTGCCCTCATACTGTGGCAGCAGCTGAAAAATGCATTTATTTCAGCCAACCTCCGCGACTCCGGGCTGGCTGGGCTGATGTACTCCACGGTTAGTCAGCACTCCCGCCACTTTGCCAGCTCAGCTTTTATTCCGTAGCCTGGAAATTGAGTTTTGCTTGCCCTGTAATGTACTCAAAACTACATCTGCAACTGACTGATAAATCTACGCTGTGTTGCGCCTGACGGATAGCTGTGAAAATGAAAATTCATCACGGCATGTTGCTGTGTCGGGGGGGGGGGAAGGTCACTTTAGATTTTCATCTCTGCTCCGGGTGAGGCCACAATGACCATTTTTGTCTGAAAATCTACTTTTAAAGCTTTAATATTTTCTCAGGCTTAATTGGTTGAGTGAGATGACAGGTCCCTGGCTCGTTCGTAGCCACAGCTCTGTCTCCTAGCTGCGTGACTACACTGGGAGAGCAGATTCTCCTCTGATGTGTCAACAATATGTAGTATTTGCTGAGGGACAATGGCTTTATATCTGCAGAGCAATAATTGCATGCTTGTGTGTGTGAGTGTGTGGTTACATACATGAGTGTGCTGCTCCGCCAGCTTGATAAATGCCACAAGATGACAGATCTTTATTGCAGAGCAGCAGTCGGGGTCTGACACTCCAAAGACCAATTCCAGACTGTTAACAAGGCCTGGACCAGGAATACCTCACAGCAAAATGTCACAAGGCCTCCCTTTCCACACCTCTTTACTCTCCCTCCCACTCCCCCTCCGCTCTGCCCTCAGCTCTCCCATGGACATTCCACGAATTGTAGTTCCTCTCTTTCAATTTGCCGACCATGTTACCTCGTTCCACAATATGCTGCCCTGGGGGATCATGGGTAGGCAAGAGCAGCAGCCCCGGCCAGGTCCGCAGAGAGCTGATAACCTTTCAGTGTTGCTTTAGCACACTGTGTAAAGAACAATCAGAGCTTATCACCATTGACGACAGGCGAATGCTAATTCAATATCCTGCAGACACACTGCAGAGGGAGCGGGAGAGATTCACTGGCTTTCACTGTGACAGCCCAACATTTTCAGCAGACAAATAACTTTTGGAAGATTAAGGGTCTCCTGCCATTCTGCACTGGAATCCACTTCCTCAAAACAATACACTGCCGGAGAAAAAAGTCCCAAACTCAAATATTGTGATGGACCAGCTTGATAACATGTATTCACCATCATGTTGTTTTTTTGATAAGCTTTTGCAATGTCACAACAAATATTTAAATCCATATTTGCACTCTTTTTTTGCCATTGTGTTGTATTTATGATAGTAGAGATGGTCCACAGTGTAAATCCAGAAGATTTTCCACTTGGGTTTAGGTCTTGAGTGTGCGGTTGCCAGTCCATGTGTGAAAATCATGTCTCGTGCTCCCTGAACCATTATTTCACAATTTGAGCCCAATGAATACTGGCATTGTTATTTAGCTGACCTCGTTTTTCTGGCCACATCATGTTACGGAACCCAGACCAGACCAACTATATTACAAATGTTAGAGTACACGTATGTGACCTTGTAGGGCCTGGCAGTGTATTTCTAAAAATGTATTTCAACTTAACAGAGCCTTGTAGATGTCAAATGTATGTTTGGATGATGACATCACATGGAACACGCTTGTTTTTTATCACTTTTTTACCGTCCACATAAATCATTTAACACTACATTTGGGTAAAGAGAGATTCATGTTCTGACTAAGAGTGTTCCTGAATTTCAACTGTTGCATTCATTTGAAGAAAAAAAAAAACTAATTAATTTAATTAATTAATTAATTAAAAATTAATTTTTTGGTGTGTTTGTTTGAATAATGTTTTTTCCTGTTTTTCTGATAAATTCTTTTCCTGTTTTTCGGAGTAATTTTTTTTCAGTTTTTCGTGCTAATCCCCCCCACACACGTTGTTTTAGTAATTTTATTCTGAATTATCGAGAACTCTCGCAAGAACCTCCAACCTGCAAGTGACTCCCAAATTTCCAGCAGTCTCCTGTCTCTTGAGTCACCACATAGCCAGCCTGAATGCATTTCAAATGAATCATCTTGTATCCATGGAGCACGCCAACTGATCCTGGAAAAACATTGCTATAGCAGATCTGAATGGGCTTTCCTCAGGTCCTCAGGTGCCTGCGTAAAGTCAACAAACTAATGGTAATGCCATCTATGTGGTATCTCCCAGTGTCTTAAACCCAGATCAAAATAAATCTTGATCAAACTAAACAAGCTATCCATGTTGTTATAAATCGAACTCTCAGTAAAGGAATGAATGCGTTTATTGTTTCAAAAAATTATTCAGTAAATCAGAAAAAAAATTACTCTGAAAAACAAACCATGAAAAAAATTTACTCTGAAAAACAGAAAAAAATAAATTACTCTGAAAAACAGAAATATGAATGCATGCAATGCAATGCACTTCCGTACTATTCAATAGCCTAACAGTATATGAATGAATTATTTCATTACCTTTAGACTCAAACTTGTCATTCTAAACTAATACTACTTACTACTGCATATGTGAACACATGAATGGCAGAACCATGAGATACTGAAGATTTCACCATTTGTTCCTTTTTTCTTGATAAAGACATAAAGTTGTCTTTTTGCTCACAGACACCTGTCACATCTCTCCCGCTGCTGGGATGCTGACATTGTCAGCCAGTGTTAACTTGGTGAACCACAGGTAGTGTCTGCTTCAGCTGTGCACGTTTGGCAAAACACCTGACAGTTACAGTATGACAGCGGAGCAAAAGAAACACCTTTGATGCTGTAATAACAAGTGTCAGCACTGAACCATGTTGAAAGATGTTTCTGTTTTTCTCCGTCTACTGTCTGATTTGAAATGATTGTATTATTATCCACGTACAGACATTTAAAGCTGTGACACTTTCTGTGTCTCCATTGGATGACCTCAATGGAGACATGGACCAAAAAAAGACAAACAAATAATTGCAATTTTGTGCAGCTGCAGTGAGAACAGCTGGTCTGTAAAGGTTACAACCAGAGGCAATTCAGACATGATGGTTCAACAAGATCCTAATTAAAATACTACAGGCTTGTAAACACATCAACACATGAAGATGCTTTCTTGTTTATTTTAGAAAATTCTTGACACGCTGTTAGTCTTTCACCTGGTCTACCTCTCTAATCTGCGTCTTTGCCCTCTTTCGTCCTTTCAGCGAGAATCGTGCGGAGCCGCCAGTGGTGTGAGATGGCTCCCTGCCTGGAGGGGGAGGTCTGCAGCCTCCTCTTCAACCGATCCGGCTGGACCTGCACCAGGGGCAGCGGTCGCATCAAGACCGTCACGGTAATTTTGAAGACATGACATTAATACATGACATATGCACAGTGCCCCACAACCCCCGCTAACTTCCACAGCGGGTGGCTCCCACGGGCTGATAGTGTCATGTGTAGCTTTAGCCCATAGCCAGAGGCAACACATTCACTCTGCAGGTCAGTGTCTATGTTTCAAACACTGCAGCACATTTGCTGTTAAATCACTAAGGGAAGAATACTAATGCTGCGCTGCTCTCTCTGAGCTGAAACGCTGAAGCGTTGTCAGTGCATGGCCTGTTAATGGTTTGATAACAAACTGCTGGGTATAACTTTCAATCACAATTCATCCAAAGAACACTAAGAGAGAAACAAGCATGATATCTTAGATATCAATATAATATCTAGTGAGATGTCAGCAATTGTGCTATGTATCTCATAAACCTTTTGCTAAGACATCAAATCATCCATACAGTCGGGATAATACTGACACCTATTAAATCTTAGGCTACGACAAAACTCATCAGCTATGTCGTTTTTTCCTCCACTGTATTTCACTGTTACACACACACACACACACGCTGGGAAATGGTCCGAAGATTTCCACAAGCTTTGGTCCAAAACTTTGTTCGCTAAACCATGACAGTGGCCGTCTACAAACATCTCCCACAGTGCGATGCAGGACCACCATTTTGTGTGGAACAGCCCAATTACCGTGCCGTGTATACCAGCTTTAAGTCGATGCTGTTCTGAAGGTTTTGAATTATCAATTCAGTTATTAAACTAATATTAAATTTGAATCTATTCTCTTCAGAACCCACTTGGATTTGAGCTGATTTTGTAACAAATACTGACACAAAAAGCTTGTTAAACATGCTGAAATGTAGGTCATATAAAGCGTCCAGTCTTCAGCCTTTGAAAGACATTGTTTAAAAGCTTCAGTTTTGTATAAGGCATGATTGCATTCACATGAGTGATATACACGTATAAAGGATGGGAAAAGACTACTCGTTTTTTTCCCTCCCTTTCCCCCCAGTCTTCACCTTCCCTCCGACGCATCCAGTCTCTTAAAACCCCACCCTCTCTACCCTCTTCTCCCAGATCTGTCACCCAGGGAGAAGCATGCGATAGTATATGATCTTTATAGCCAAAAAGTTCCACATGTGTATGTCTGGATCCTGGGGAAACTATAGCAGCTCAATGTTGTGCTGAGGGCGAGCTTCTAAATATATATTAATAATAAACATCAGTACAACACAGCTGATGGAAAACTACTGTGACATCACTCATTAGGACGCAGCCACCAAGCCACGCACCATGCTGCGCTGTTTTAATCACTGGTGAGCATTTCAGCAGGAGGTTTGTGTGCCATTTGATTCATTGTCAGTTTACCTATTACTCAAACCAACCTGTGCATGTGTGTGTGAGTATCAGAGGTTTTTTGAAATTCAAATTAAGTATGAATACAAGCAGTTGGGATTTGACATAACCACTCGAACAATGATGTAAATAGCAGTAGCTAGAAACACCCTGTGACCTCTCTGTGACTCTGTGGGAGATGTAAATGAAATCAAAGCATGGTTAATATTTAAAACCTTCAATATGGTTGTCATCTGCTCCTCTGTAGGCCCCTCGTGCTGAAACGTGCATCCAATGCCTCAGAGCTGCCAATTAATGCTGCAGTGCTAACTGAGCCATTTCAACAACACACAGGATGACCACTTCATTACATTCATCTGATTGTTGAGGGTTTTTTCATTAGAATGATTCATTTAATTGTGAAATAAGTAGCATTATAAATTAGATTAAATGCAGATGAATAAAAGAAAACACACACCTGCAGACTGATGAACAATAGTCACCCTGCAGGCAGTGCTGCTCGTCCAGTTAATGACTGAGTCACCATGGATACAGGTCTCACTGCCGCTCTGTGGTTTTCTCCGTACCACTTGGCAAGTTCACACTATGCAACTATATATGCTCGATGAAAATGCATGAGCGGTCTGTTGTGTGTTTGCCATGCCCAAGAAACACAATTATATTCCCTCCACTGTTCCTCGGCTGTATATTTTAGTGGTTCAAAGGTAAGCACAGCACAACATATTTTTGTTGTTGTGGTTTTTGGCTTAAATCCTCTCTATTTCATGTTTCCTTGTGCAGCTGCTGGTTGCTTTACCTCAAAAAAAAAGACACACTTTCAAACTATGAAAACACTGTATTACCACCTGAAACAACATGATGTACATAATGTATATTATAGAATATAATTTTCTTCAATACCAATATAACAAAAGGTTCACTATAGTGTATATCAATATAATGTTTTGTTTGTTTTTTTTGTCCACAAATTATTTTAAAACCTCAATTAACTGTTTTCTTCTATCTGTACTTGAATTATTCATTTTATTGCCACAGTTATCAATATATTGCCACAATATTGACTGATTTAACATAATATAATCATAAACATCAGTTTATGATTATATTATGTTAAACCAATGCCGTTTTAGAGCTCCCCGTTTCTTTTGGAATGGCAACATTTTTAGTCTTTAGTCTTCCTGTTATTTATCAGCCCACATATCAATACTAAACTATTGGTAATAATCTATATATCGGCCTCATTGCTCAAAAGATTGCAGTAGACGTTTTTTCCACTATCATTTTCCAAGGGGAATAAATGTGCTCAAACGGTAACAGATACACAAATATGTGCCTCATCTATGAAGATGTCAAAATAAAAACACACAAAGAGACCGAAGGAGAACACAGAGGGATGTAACTCACAGAGCGAGTGAAACGGCACAACACAGCATGTTGATGTCAGCAAGAGATGACAACATGGCCAGAGCAGGAGACACTGTTTTCCTCATCATCAGGTACACAAGGCCAAAGGTCAGCCTGTCACTGTCTCTGTTGATTTTCACCCTCTCTCTCTCTCTCTTTCTAACTCTTTCACTTGCTGTCTATTTCATCTCTCGCTCCTCTGCCTCGTCTGTCCAGCAGCCCCCGGGCAGCTGCGGCACATTTCATGCATATTTTCCCACTGTGCCCTAATCTATCCCGACGGCAGCACACACAGACGAGTGAGTTGCTCTCGCTCTGACATTTCCAAAATAATATTATAATATTATATTCAGTGTTAAGCAGTTGTAGCTGAGCATGTTCTTTCAGAAGTTACCGTAAGTACAAGTTGTGCTTGTGGGGATATCCTGAGCTTTTTGTCGTTGTAAGACCTAAATTGAGTGGAAAACACAATTGAAGATGAAATGAGAAATCTATAAAAAGGATTAATCGGGCTGGAGCGTGAAGGGGGGGCAAGTACATAGATGACATATGTTATGATTACATTCATGTACAGTTAGTCGCTTCTCACACTGTGCATCACAGGTTTGACGCCGGTGGACTGAGCCACTACGTGACAAATGTATCTGATGGTGGAAGATCATGCAGGAAATCATGCATCCAATAAAACCTTTTTTATGATGTTGATATTGATTCTACATGTGTGGCTTCAGTTGCATTTTGCAGAATCTAAATTAGCGCCAAATCGCCCATTGAATCCAAATGATTACTGCTGCCTTTTTAAACCCAAGCTCAGTATTTGTTACTTAATTAAAGTTAAAGAACCACTTTGAGCTTCAGCCGGATTTGATCAATCTGTATTTTGTGAGCTGATGAGGCAGAAAAACACTTGTTTGAGTGGCAGCCTCAATAATGTTTACAGCGTGTGCAAACATCCTGCAAAGGTAATAAGCAGCAGATGATAGGAAATCTTGAAGAACTTAATTTGACATGTTAAAAAAACAGGAATAGCCTCCTAACCTTAAACACCATTTTCACTATTTAATATCTGATATGTTATATTAAGGCCATAAACAAAAAATAGATAGTCTGAGTTCTCCCTGAAGCCAAAAAGGAAGGGAGAATATATTCAATGGCCACTAGTTGGCAATTCCTGAGTTTAAATTGAAGTCTTTAGGAAAATAAACCTACTTCTCACTTGATTTATAAAGTCAGTAAACATTTTCCTGAGGAGTCTAATGGTCTAATGTGCTAATGGTCCCATTTATATTTCTTTAGATATGTCCAGTGTGTTTGCATTTTTTTTTTTGTGCAGAAATGACAGACAGAAAGAGGAGATGAGCTTTGAGCTGCAATTATTTAATTTAGTGGCTGTTTGATTTAACCATTTATTTATCCTTTCAGGAAAAAAAAAGAATCTCTGCTATCATCTGTTATCTTTATAGATGTATGCAGCATGTTTGTGGTTCAGCACCTGACGTAGTAAAGACTTACTGTAAGTGACAAAATCTCCATTCACATGACACATTTTTCATTTTTCCACGCATCAAATATAATTATTAATAACAACAACATAATAATATTTGTTCATATACTCAAAAATGACCTTGACAAAAATCACAGTAGCATCCTTAATAAATCTTACCAGGTAAGATTGCTATGTTATAAATATTAATAAAGCAGATGAATGTTATTGATATTGTAAATATCGGGATGTGATGTGTTAATAAAATACACAGACATATTTCAGCCTCAGAAACACAGTTTGCCCTCCTGTGCGTGCAGCTCAGGGTGGCACTGCCAGGTCACACTCTCCAGCCTAACCTGCTAATGGAGTTTGCATATGCAGCCCGCTCTCCTCTGCCAGCTCGCCATTAATATGAATCACTCTCTGGAGGCCCCCCAAACAAGCTGGCAATTTGTCTTCACTAGTGAGCTGCTGAAATATCTACACATGATATTCTTGATGGCCGAAAGTGCATTCAGGAGGGGCGGGGCGAGGTGTTATGAGATTGGTTTCATACACTTGACAGGGAGGGTGTGGATATGAATTGCAAGGTGACACAAAAGCGCGTGTGCCGTGTGCCGTATGTGTGTGAATGTATGGAAGGTCGAAAAAGCCATCAGGTGGAAAATTGGCAAGACAGCGAGACGAACAGACAGAATTAAGGACAGTAAAGAGATTTCTCTGCTTTCACATCACTTGCTTGGTGAGACCTCTTCTGAGGTCTCTTATCATCTTTTTTCTAATCAAGTGATGGACATGAATTGAAACTCCAAACTGTCTCTTCAACAATCAGATATTATGTTCTTGGCTTCATGTGTTTTTCTAACAGGTCAGAGGCAGCAGAAAACCTGAACCTCTGATTGGCTCATATTCAGACTGCAGTTTATTAACGCTCCGCCCCTGTAGACAATAGTCTACAAACAAATCTTCCAACACCCACAGAGGAAATGCTTTTGCTTGAGCTATTGTGCAGCCTGGACAGAAAAGAATAACAGTTGTAGTTGGATGTTTTTGCCACACCAAGGAAAAATGAACAGCAGACACACACACACATTGCACCATCCGGGAGGTCAGAAGGGCTTGCATCTTTTTTTGTAGTTTTTCCATTTCTCCCCCCAATGATGGCTCTCCTCCAGCTATGTTGTCTTTGTTCCAGTGTCAGACAGGCCGCAAAACTGGTGGAGTGTGCGTGTAGAGTCCTGTCACAGTTTCTGTAAACATGAGGACATCATTGCCAGTTAGCTCTGCAAGCTTTTGGAAATGATGCCACATGTTAAAAAAACAACAATTCTTGACATGCACAGGAAAAAAAAGTGGCAAAGGATGTACCTTACTGAAAAATCTAATAAAATCAAGCAAAATTATTATTGGGGCAGTGAATCACAACCTATGTTCCTGACCAGATAGGGAAGGAGTTGTTAAATAAAAGGACATGGGCAGATGATGCAGTTCCACAGTGTCATTATGTAACACTTCTCTACCACCTCGCTTGTAAAGGCTTCACTAACCACACAAACAACCAGGCAACCATGTCATTTATCACTATGGTCACCACGGTGCTGGCAAACCATCTGACCTGAGACAGAATTATAATGAGTTCACTTCTCAAAGGAAACTGCAACACGATCTCAGGCTTCTTCTCAGGAAACACGACCGTCATCCGACCGGAACGTTGTGGGTTTGATCCCTGGCCTGGTCTATCTGCTGATGTGTCCCTGGGCAAGACACTTAACCCCCGGCAGCATGTTGTTATGATAGATGTGTCATAGAAAAAGAGTTCTACACATGAATGCGTGAATGAATGGTTGATTGCATGGACATGTATCTACATACAAATCTTCTGACCATCCATCCATCCATCTTCTGCAGCAGCTTTATCCTCCACATGAAGGTCGCGGGGGGAGCTGTGCCAATCTCAGCTGACATAGGGCGATAGACGGGGTCACACTCTGCACAGATCGCCAGTCCAACACAGGGACACATAGAGACAAAAAACCATTCACTCTCACACTTATGGTCAATTTAGAGTGTACAATTTACCTAATACCCAAATCTGAATGTTTTTGGACTGTGGGATGAAAGTGTGTGTCTGTTAGTACTTATTTGTTGTCCAAAAACTACACACAAAACAAAAGCAAATTGTTGCTGAATTTTAAAAATGACCTCATTCACATATGCATTTAAGCATTTAGCAAACGCTTTTATCCAAAGCAACTTGCAAAAGAGAGGAATAAGCTACATAGAAGAAGTCTTGGAAAGAACTCCACTAGATAGGAACAGTGGACTGATCCAGGGTGAGCGTGCAGAGGTGGATCCAAGTGCAGGGGGGGGGGGGGGGGGGGGGGTAAGTGCAAGGACAAAAGATGCTCCTGTTCTTCTGTTCTGAACTTCAATTCATTATGAGGACAACTTGATTATCAATAGAAACACAGAATATCCCAGGTGTAAATAATCAAATGAATGAGGGCTGAGTTCCATTTAGTTTTATTAGGATCAGGGTAACACTGTCCTGACGTACATGAGCTGCACAGAGCCATCGTTGATGTGATACGTGCAAATGGCCCATAAAATTCATATTGTCAACTGTTGTCTTTTGTGAAAACTTTATATTTCATACACCAAACATCAAATGTGCAGTAAAATACTGAAAATGGTCCCCCAACAAATCCCCCTATTTTACTCTCACCACCTGTGGTAAAAAAAAAGCTGCTGTTTTCAGAAATACTCATTGAACTGCCAGATTTTTGGACATTCAGGGTGACAGCGATGGTTATGTGATTTCGTTTTCTAGTGACCCCACATGAGTGAGGACAGACAGGAAAGGTGGGGAAAGAGGGACCGGAAATTGGGAAATGATATGCGACAAATGCTTCAGTAAAACTGGGTGACATTCTGTGCAGGTACAACTATTAACCTCTGCCACTGAGGTGATGTTTGTTCTCTTCTGCTTGTCTGTTTGTGAGCAGAATTAATGAAATCTGATCAAATCCGGGTCGTAGGTTATGGCATTTTGGTGTTGTTGTGTTTTTTTGTTCTTGAAAGTGAGATAGATCGTGAGGTTTTCCTTTACATGCTTGAAATTTTATTATTTTATTTTAATATGCTACTAAAAGATGCAGATGCAGACACCCACATGCTGTACAAACTGCTTTCTTGCTGCTGATGCAACACAACCGCTTTAGACAAAAATATAACATTAGTCAACCAGAAAAGCAGAGCTCTCTGCATCTGATTTATGACTTTAAAAGCTGCTTTGTCTTTGGGAAAAAAAAACCCAGAGTGTTATATTTAAACCTCTAGTCTGTATGTGGTGATTCATAGGTGCTTCGTGTGTGTATGCCGCCAAATAGCATTTTGCAGAAATTGATGTATTACAACAGTGTTTGAAACAAACTGACCACAGTTGGTTCTGTGCAAATGAAGATAATCTATCTGAAATGTTCTGTCGCCTCTTTAAAATAGCATTTTTAGGGTTAGAATTGCGTTTAGGTTAGGGTTAGACATGTAGTTGTGATGGTTTGTTCAGACTTCTTTGTAAATTTTATAGCGATATATATTTATATTCTGATAATACAAACTCTTTATCTGTCAGTTCATTCCACTGAGAATAAAATATATCTTCAAAGATTCCTTCATTGCTGTTTTGGCTTTCAGTGTAATTTGTACTTGCATATCACACTTACCCTGATCAGTCTTGTGTGTATTTTTTTTAGCTTATGTAAATTGGAGATTTTTGTTCTTCTGCGCCTCTTGTGTTTGTCACTGAGCTGCCGTCTGAGGCCTCTTGCCAACAGATTTGTATTCTCAGTGGGCTGCCATCTCTAGATAAAGGTGGTCTTTGATGGTGAAATCACTTTCATCAGGTGCTCTAGCACTGTGACCAGCCGCATTCATTTAGTCTAAATAAAATGCATAATGAGAGGAGTAAAGTGGGTTATTCCTTGCATAGAAATGCGAACATACAGTAAAGATGTGCCCTAAGTAATAGGATGTGGTATAACTGACCTCGTATCTTATGCAGCGGAAATATAGCAGAAGGGAAATCAGACTGAAGGTCATAAATGTTTTCATGTTGAAATAAAGGGGAAAACAAGCCTGAGCATTTACAAACATCAGACATTCAGACATCATGTTCTTCAATTGTGCAGTTTATTAAATCCTGAGCACCATTTATTTTACTTTGTATACTGTTAGAGGACAGTTAGGTTTAGCAGCAGCAATTCAAACCTGCAATTCCCTGAAACTGACCAGCAGCATTTGTTTAGCCTAAGTAGCATTATACTGAGAGAAATAAAGTGGGTTGTTTCTTGCACAGAAACACAAACATACAGTCAAAATCTGCTTTAAGTAAAGGAATGTGGTGTAAATGGTCTCGTTTCTAATATAATAAAAGACGTTAGAGAGAAAACCAGGAAGTCAATTCCAAAATATGTCTTTACATCTTCAACAGAATTGTCTATTTTACTTAATCGACAATGTTTTCTGCTGCAGCAGCAGGCTTTGTAACGAGAGAGATCCAATCATTTTCAATTAATTGTCAGTCTTGAGTGCGCCGCCATACTTTCTGTGACACATACATCAGACAGAAGCACATTAGTGTCCAGCTCGTTCATTTTATGTTTTCCTGGCTCCCCTCCAGGCTTTCATATACATTTCGTGAATTAAAAGTCGCCCTGCCATATTGTACGTGACCGCTTCTCTCTAGGTCGTCATGGAGAACATACTGTGGCCTTCCACTGTACATTTCTGAAATGACTGATGTCCAAACAGCATGCCTGTCCCCGGTAAACACGCGTGGAGTTCACCGAGGTTACAGCTGATAAGCAAATAGACTCTTTATTTCAGTTTCATTCTCAGATCTCCTATTCATCAAGAGGAAAGGAAAAATGTGCTCCATGGGCTTCACCTCATCTGTTTGTCAGATGCTATGGCGTGATCATCAGTCTTGAGGAGACAGCGTGTGGACTGATGCAGAAAATATATTGAAATGGGTTAGATTGATAGAGTTGTTATGAACACGGAGAAATAGCTAAACAAAGCCCTGGTGTTGTGTGATTGAACGCGTACAGTGTGCTGCATAAAGTGGGCTTCGTTATTACATTTACATTATCCTCCACCTACGTTGGAAGGCATTCAGATTGAAAAGCAGCCAATGTGTTGTGTCTTTTTGTTGTTGGTTTTTGTTTCCTGTGCTGCTGCCACCATCGATTAAAGCACTTCTTTATTCAGTTTTACTTCAGCAGTCATATGTTACACCCCCCTTTCTTCTTTGCCTGTGACCACGGATGAATGTGGTCCCTTCTGCTGTCACTTTTAGCACATTTTATCCCGCATACCTTTTAGAAATACTGTCATAGCCAGGCTTTGAACTGCCATTTTTGTTTTACCCAGCACACTGCTCGTCTCCAGAGCTTCATCTGGTGTGAAAATTGTCAGAGCCATAGGCCACATTTCAGCATTGGCTTTGTGTAATAAGCAATCCAGAGAGCCTCTTTATGGACTGGACACATTTCAGTGAGTTCACCATCATCCTATTTCAAAGCCCTGGTGCTTTCTGTGCCCTTTGGATCTTTTGTTTATGCATTTTTAATAAATTGTTTAGTGCTTTTCCACTGATGCAGAGTAGACAGCAAAAGTTGATTCATTATTTTCTATTATTAAATGCTGAGATCATCCTAAAAACTTGTTTTTTTTAGTTGTAAACAGCAGATACCTAGAACTACGCAGGCACATTGAATTTCATGATATTTATACTTTGTTAAATGCCTTATTTATAGAGTAACACAGATTTTCCAGGGTCTACTGATCAGGATCACAAATGTATGATTTGAGATATTAGGCTATAATTCATCCATTAAAAATCCTTTAGTAAGTTTCACTGTGTTTATGTGACACCAGTAAATGCTTGTTCCATAAACTCAGCCAGTGATCGGCTGCTAAATTATGGTGCATTGTTAAATATTAAATCACCTGCTCACATGTTTAATAACAGTACTCATAAGAAATATATTTTTACACTACTAAGCCCATTTACCACATTGTACGTACACACCACAGCTAATTATTTTTGCACTGCTCTTTTAAATGTATTTTACATGTTCAGGCTCTGGAAACTTGTTGAGTTTTCACAATTTACAACGTGTCTGAATCTATTTTCATCAAACCAACACAATGCTCGTGCGTCACTGACCTTTCAAATGAATCTGCCTTGAAACTGCATCATTATGCAACTGTAATGTAACATTTATTAAAACGCATTCAGACTCGATGACCAAGAACCTTTACATCTGTCAGTGTGAAATAAATGGAAACCAATATCTGCTTGGAACAAATACATCTGATGTACATATCATTTGTAGTTAAAATGTATGAATTGTTTCTATTTCTAATGGATCAAAAGACTGTGTGTCATGTGACGGGGGGTTTTAGGCGTAATCACAAACTCACTTACTCTTTAGTCTTCCTCCACTGTCAACCTTTAAAGATATCATGGTTTCCAACGATTTTTAAATCCATAGGAATATTTTCAAGGTAACAGACAGGATAATTGTTGTTGCTTCATCCATGTCACCCATGTTATTGTTAGGGGAACATGTGGGAAAAAAGTGAGGAGGGAACATTTTTTGGCACATTCTGCCGCTGAAGTTGTCCCTGAAAAGTGCAGAAACCCCTATAGTGGCAGAAATGATATACTGTGCTTTTAAATCCTTTTGTCAAGTCTCAGGTCTCACAGGTTCTGCTCTCATCAGCCATGTTTTCAGCCACTGCACAGTGGGCAGTTGTTACCAGCAGAAGCTCCTCTCTATGGCCGATGCCTTGGTGCATCAGGCTCATCCACACAGAGTCTTCAGTGAGCCATAGCTGTGCTTGTTAACCCTGATGACAACAGCAGCTTGAGTGGCTAGTAATGACCTGGACTTCTGTGAGTCTCCAGTGGATGAAATCAACTAAGTCCTGCACAGGAGTCTACTTATTAAGAGGCACCCCAGGGAAAGATTTTTAGTTACTGCAGTGATGGCACAGTGCCTGTCTCTGTAATGGCTGGGTGGACTGCTGGTGAGAATCTTTTTTACAGCTTGAAATGCAACCAAATGCACAGTCTCGGCTTTGTTTAATATTAAGTGCTGAGAAAATACGCTGTCTGCTCTACAATCAGTTTTTTCCCTCTCAGACATATATATATATATATATAGATATATATATATCCCTGGAAGTTGTAATGCTGCCATGGCTGTGGATATGTCTCTGATGCGGAGCATACTCTATAGTAAAAATACTTTGATCCTTAAATATGCCGTGGTGATGATAAGGAAGGAAGTTAATTGAATGCCATCATATTTTTGACAGTCTCCACCAGCACTTGCTCGGAGATCGAGGCTACATGCATCTCATTTGGACTGTGAAACTTTTATCATGCATGCACAGTGCACAATGTTTACATGTGATGATGATATGAGGGCGCCCCGAGCTCAGAGACAAGGTCCAAATGTTTGAAAATAACCAATTAGTGAAGCTGTTATTAATGTGTTCCTCATTTTCTCCCTCTCGCACGCCTTATCTGTGAATCTTCCTCATCCTTTATGCCAGCGGTAGATAAATGTGTCTTCAGTGTCCTTGGATTTCCTGTCGTGTAAACAGCAGAGGTAGGGAGCATTGTTTACCCCTCTGCATAGCAGGCAAACAGCCGGCTCTGTCTCCTGCAGTTAGTCCCATGGGACCAAATTCACCTTGTTACCCTTTTAATTAGTAGGGGCAGTTAATAGTGCTGTCCACTTCTGCCACCTTAGCACTCTGATCTGACTGCAAGTATCCCTCCAATCGATAGCCACAACTTGGACTGAGACAGGGAAATGAGTGAGAGGTAAAGGGGATCAGCTCAGGGGCATTTGTGGTAGAATTTAAAGAGAATGCAAACACTTCTCCTTTTTTTTTTGGCTACATTGGAAGGGATAACAAGGTCTCTGGGTTCTGCACATTCTTCTCACCCAGTGTCTCCCCGTCCATGTTTCCTCCTTTAAAAATGAATGTAATAAAAAATAAAAAGCCAAGGGTTTGCTCCGAAGATTCTATTGTGTCCTTATAAGCGTTTATCCCTTCCAACTGCTTCCCCTGCACTCATTTCTTTTCTTGTTTTGATTTAAAGATGCAGTGGAAGTACTTAGCATTTAGATGACATGCTGCTGGAGAGGTGTGATGGATCAGTGCCTCTTCAGAGGACTGAATTTCATCGACAGTGCTGCAGCCAGTCGGACAGACAGAGCGACAGATCGCAGGACATCGGGGGTGGCCAGGCAGCGGAATACCAAGTCTGCCTCACTGCTGCAGAAAGACTGGCACAGCCGAGAGGAGGGAGAGAGCAGCGACTGCTGGGAATGCCAATGCAAAGCCCGGGCAGCTGTCTCGCCCTGGCTCCTCTGATTGGCTAAACAGACCATTAGCTTCCTGATTATGATTAGCAGAGTCATTATCTCCAAAAAAAAAGTGACTCATTCACCAATATTAAGAAGGCAAGGGAGCTATTTGCTTCCTCTGGTCAAGGTGTATTTTGTGTGCTCGCTCAGAGATGAGTGCAGGAGGCAAGACGTTGTTGATCACTGAGAAACAAAGTGGAACACTGTTTATCACGCTGCCCTGCAGCTAATGTGATAAAAAATGTTCTGTCTGCGTGATGCCACTGAAACTCGTTAACGTGGATGACGAGGTGGCCATTATTTGCTTGTATTTTGCACTCGAGAAGGGAAGTGGCGTCCTCAGAGGTTACAAAAACACAGCGCAAGCACAAAATAACCTTCATCGTCCTCCCTCTTGTCTTGGATATAATGGGAATACATGCCATCTGTGCTTTTAAATGGACATATGCTACTCCAAGACCAATATGCTTAAAGAATGTTGGCTAAAATGTGAGCGAATGTCGGCCCTCTGTTCCTCTGATGCTGACCTTCTGCTTTTCTTCTCCAGCCTTTGCCCAAGGAGCCATCGTAGGATGCAGAGGAGCACAGCAGGTATGTGGGGGTTTTTAATGAGGTGTTTTATTTGAATCTGCATACTGGGTGTAAGTTCAGGTCACTTTTTGATCACTGCATCTTGTAGGAAGTAGAACCGCTAAGTTTGAATGGAAAGGTCATGAATAGCAGAGTCCATACCTCCCTTCTGCGTTAATAAAAAGGTCAGTGTAGCTCAGACCTGGAGTGAGTCTTCTGTTTGTGTCTTTTCATCAAGTATTCTCGAGTAGCACTCACAGCGCTGAGCTTTAATAGAGATTGTCCAGGACTTGGAAAAGACACAATGGAATCCACCATTTCTTAGGATGCAGTCACGCAAAGAAAGAGAAATCAAAGGACTGAAATGCATAAGGGTGGAAACTTAAAAGCTCCACTCTGGCTACATCAAAGAGAGAGGCTACTTTAAGAGTCTGGGCTTTCTATATTCATGGATCTTTTTGACAAACATGATGACTGAAATAAAATGGTGCATTTATAAAATAATGATTAAAATGCTCATCTAAAGATTTTTGAAATATTTGTTGACTTCCTTACATTCCCTTTAAATCATTACCTGCATATTAAATGTCAGCAAGTAAAAGAGAGTCATTTGGTGTGACTCTCCCGGGAGGTTTTCCTCCACAAACATTTCTCTTTTCTCTAAAAAAAAAAAACCAAGGAAATTTGCAAAAGATTAAACCAAATCCATCTCCTGCGAACATTGACTGAGTACCTGCAAAGCTTTTATGCTCTGCAAAACCACAGGCTTTGGAATCTGCATGCTTTATGTCTCCTAGCCAATATGCTAAGATTGATTTTCCCTCTTCCACCAAGAAAACAAAATGAATCACGCGCAATTACCAAGGACAGGGGAAAGAGGGGAATTGGGGCCGTCATAAATATTTATTTGCCATCCCTGAGAATTTGTGCAATTCTGTGTAGATTTGCCAAGTCATATTTAAGTGTCTGAATGATTTATATGGTCAGTCCTGGGTGACACATTTGTCCACTGTCACCCCAAATCATTTATGTATTAACGTTTATGGATTTATCCATATAACATATTCATGGCTCAGTTCTATTATCATTCAAATTGGTTTTGTGATCAAATGATTGGCTAAATTAAGCCATTAACTGCAGAAAATCTGTGGAGACAGCTCAGTGAGTCGTCCCTTTTCAGAATCAGCCTCGTTAAAAATACCTCCCTTGAATAAAGTCCATGTATGAAATACACGGTGTAAAACAAACATGTTGAATCATGTTCATGTGTTAGTTGTGCTGTCCTACACCAAATGTGCGAGTGAAAAATCAGTGACATCATGAAGTCAAGATGTCAAGAAAGACAAATGTCACAGGTGGGAAAAGTGATGGGTTTGTTTGATGAAGCGTTAATCGATGCCCATCATGAGCATGAGGTTCGCTCACAGTTGTCTCACAGTGAAAACCGTCATCATATTTCTCATCAGTTTGGTCTATTAATATTATTAAAGAGAGGAAATGATCAAATGTGCCACAAGCCGAATTCTGTTTTATTAGACTGACAGAGCATGAGCACAGTTACAAGAAGTTAATTTCGGACTCTTGTTGAATTCTTAATTTTCTCACATGCTCTAAGTAAAATAAAGTGACAGAGGTGTGTGTGTGTGTGTGTGTGGCGCTTTATTGTGTGGTTTATTCAAGTGACTTCATTTTCTAATAAAAAAAACACAATAAATGAGGAAGCACTCCTTGGATTTGACAGCTTTGTGACAAGAAAATGCAATGTTGTAAAAAAAAAAATCCTTTATTATAGTGATTATAAGATACATAATTAAAAACAAGACATGCCTTTTATGTCTTTGTGGCAAAGACATGATAATCAAGTGAGTGCTGAGTGTATTAGGTTAATTGCACAGAGACAAATACTTCATCTTTGTGCATATTTAACCTTGCGTTGTGTTACTGCAGCCCTCATTTTAATGGGAACTGTAGGTGTCGTGTATCTGTAAATTATAAATGATCAATGTAAATGTGAATCCAGCATCTGTAATTATTGCCAACTATTTTCTATTCTTATCTTATCACCGTTTTTTCTCTCCCATTTTCCAACAGGCTCAGTGACATCCATGATTCCAAAAGGAACTGACGCCAGTTACTACAACCGAACATTGTGTCAATTCACCGATGAGGCCGACAGCGGGCCTGACTTTCAGTTTAAAAAAATAAAAAAAATAAAGTTAAGTCACTACAGTGAGAGAGTCTCAGCAGACACTTTGTGAAAACTCTGAAAAGTCTGAAGTGAGCAGCATGGTCCACCCTCAACAACATCTTCACTGCAGCCAAATTCACAGACACATCATAGAGCAAAGAATTGTTATGAACAGACAGTGGACTCATTAAAGTACATACTTTTTTTGCTTTCTTTTTCTTTTTTGCTAGCCACCATCCAGTCTGCAGGGGACGGCACCTTGAAGGTCTTTTTTCGTATCCTTGGTGGTTTGATTTAGACTTTGTCAGAAGATCTTTGAAAACTCGGCCCCTTCATCTTCTTCACTGTCACCACTATGAAACTGCTCGGAGTTATATTTCAGCCAGGTTTCTTTTTCTTTTTCTTTTTTTCTCGAGTTGTGGCTGTACTGTTGAACCACACCGTGATGTTCATTTGGATTTTTGACCTTTTGACACCTTTCTCTCATTTGGTTTGGTGAAACTTTACAAGGCCATAGCCTCCAAAATCTCTGCTCACAAAGTTTGGATAATGTGAATGTGGGAAAGCATGAAAGACTCTTGGAATGTCACAGGAGAGAATTTACACTCTTTCCTCTCTCTCTCTCTTTCCTTGAATGAAGGACATGATGTGAACATTTTTGGATGATTTAGCTTAAAGCTCATGTTTTTTATGTGATGCCAACATAGACTAGAAGAGCCGTGTTGTCGACGAGTCTCACACATCTTGTGTTCTGTAGTGTGTGTGTGTGCGTGTGTGTGTGTGTGTGTACATGCAGAGATACACTGTGAAATAAGTCATATCCAATGCATTATTCATACTCTTGTATATTTTTGGGACACGCCCAGACTGAAGCTCACCATCTGGCGAAAGGCATTTGTGATTTTACACATGTTGGTTTTCGTTTGAATCTTTGTAGATGAATTGGGTGTTTGCCTTTCCTTCCTTCTTTCTTATCTTTTCTTTAGCACATTATATAGAGATATTTATTTTGGGAGAAATATTATTGAAACTGGGTAAAGATCTAAAGTATGTCACTTAAGTTAAATTCTGTAATTAAAATCAATTTATGTGTGATTAAATGTAGTTCAGAATCCTTGACTATATCGATAATATTTTGATATGCAAATATGTTTTTTGGTCATTTTGCCATTTTCAGTTTCACTAATGTATTATTTGTATCGTGGATCCCAGTCCAAGCTGAGTATTGGAAAAAAAAAAAGAGAGAAGCACGAGTAATTTAAGACGTGGACCAAGTTACCGAGAAAAAATGAATAGATAAAACACAGAGAACCACACTACGACAAGCTACAGTAATTTTCACAGACTTAGTGTTGTAGAAAAATTGCAGTTGATTAAATTTTATTCTACAGGTGTTCCCATTACTGTGTCTGCTCCCTGTATTTTTGTACTAAATAACCCTGTACATCTTAATGTATGCATTTGAAGATATAAAGAGAGCGCCTGCCCCTGGGAGCTGTAGGTGCTATAGCATGCACGTGTGTGTGTGGGTGTGTAGTGGAAAAACACACATTTCCTCCTGATCCCATACCTTTCATTTCACACAGTGTTTATTTATGGCTTTTTGGGTTTGCACTCACCATGAACACATTGTCCCTTTGATTCAACTCACTTTCACTGCTGGAACCACTGCTGCATTCACGCTCTGCAGGGCCGTGACTGCTAAATCGATTTGTAACATTTAGGAAAGGAAAGAAACCTCTGGACTTCCTTCTCTATGTCTTAAAATGTCAAAGGAATAAATGGACATTCACACCAGCGTATATATCGTTAAACTGACTTCTGTAAGTTCTTACACTCAGCTGCTGACTCCTGAGGTCGGATGTAGTGTGGGTGAGGGAACATCTACTGTCCCAAGCTGAGGGAATGATGAGAGGAACAAAATGCCTTTAATGGTCATCACATGTCTCTATAAATAATGTCTTGTCCTTTTATTTCACACTGTCCTTGTCATGAAGTAGGGTTTTAAAGCACCAAACAGTTGGCCAATTATTCTCCAAACATGACAGTAAATGAGACAAACGGCAACAGTTGTGCAGACTAAAATGTAATTAGGTAACAACTCCACACATGCTGTATCCTAATGATTTCTTTGCAATGCATTATCACAACAGCATACTGCATTATGAAAGTTGCCTTGAGTGTTCATTCACACTGGTATGTTTGTGTGTGTTTATCAAAGAATAAGACAAATGGCAGGCGTAGAAGGCTTTATTTTAAACAGTAGATGCTTTCCTGAAAATCTAGAAATATGTACAACATATGTAATAGTATATGTTCAATTTTGCATTAAATGTGATTTGTTAGTAGGAATCTTTTATTACATTTGAAAGAAAAAGAGTGGGAGAAGCCATTGCAGACATACATGAGCTAATCTTGTCCAATACAATCATACATTAAAACGTAACACTGATTAGAACACTTAACAGTTAACTAACTTCGTCACGGATCACTGTTATTTAACTCATCACATTTGCAGAAATGCTTTTATTTAAGTCCATAAATCCATCACTAATCATTTCCACATATCTCCATTTGACTTGCGATTCAAATAATAAATGACTGATGACTACATTTTACACGGGTTAAAACCAACCAATTTGTTAGTTTCAGGGAACCTCTTGACATGCAGTATAATGGAAAATATTGTGCTTTCCACTCGGCTGTAAAAAGAGGCGACATGTAAAACCAGTGCTTCTGAACCAGTATTACCGCTCACCTCCCACTCAGTTAGAGCTGTTCTTTCAGCAAGCTGTGCTGCTGCTGCCGCTTCCTTCCATTATGAATGTCTGCCTTGCCGTCTCAGGGTTTTGAATGTGGGCTGCTGTTAGGAACAACAAATGCTGCTATGACGGCGGTATCCTGCCTCCCTCCATCTATGGTACAGCACAGCTTGTTCACTGGATAAGAGAAAACCCTTCACTTTGCCAGAAGCAGACAATGAGCAGTTATGAAGCTGCTGAATGGCAAGTTAGAAACCACACTCTGTGTTTTCCAACTGCAGGAAGAACTGTTTCTCGACTGCAAAATGGAAAAAAAAAAAGAAGCAAAAAGATATTCACTCACTCATTGTTTTTCACTCTATCCTGGAGTGACATGGGGTGAAAGGTGGGGGTCGCAGGTCACAGGGCCAACACACAGAGAACAACAACCGTCCACTCTCACACTAGAGTGTCCAGTTAACTTAATCACCAAACCACATGTTTTTTGGACTGCAAAATGATCCTTATTGATGTAATTAGTATGATCAGTTCTGGAATGCCTTATAGATAAGAAGAGCATTTGCAAGTCTGATGCGTTGCATGTGTTCATGTGCAAATCCTGTCGTCCCCTTGAGGAACTCTGAGTAATTAAAAGTCAGACACTGCTACAGCCTCTACATGATGTACCTACCCCTTCTGCTCCCCCCTTGCTAGAAGCATTTATTTTCGTAAAAAATTCAACAGTCTATCAGATTTTTTTTTGGTCATTTTATTTCACTAAATTTTATGAATTCTGGTGAACATCTAGTTTTTATTGAGCATTATAATACACTTCTGAACGTTTTCATGGGTGCTTTGCTAGTGCGGCGCTGCCATGGTGCTTCTTCTTGCCTCTTGTCAGACTTGTCAAATCACTTAAATGTCTCTGAGTGACATGGAATCAAAACCCTGCTATACTGAGAAACAGAGAGAGTCATATATGAGCCAATTACCAACATTGTGTGAACTCACTTGGCAATGATTTGAATGTAAGGGACATTACTAAGGGACATTAATTTATATTTCAAATGTACACACTGCAGCTTTAAAATGTATCACTATGGAAGAGAGATGGTCTTGATAGAAAATGATGGTTCTACACAGACCACTAAGTAGCACAAGCACATGAGAATGTGTCCGGTAACTGATGAATTAAACAGTGCGTGAATATGTGCTGTGGATGTGGATGGACTGACACACACTTAATGTTTAACAATCATGGAATAATGGCGGTGCGGGAACAGAAGGAGCTTAATTCCGAAGTGCCACACCTGCTCAGTGTTCATCACGTGTCATCACATTTTTACTTTGTGACAGTGCCGGTGCCAGACAGCAGCAACAACCACCATGCGACATAATAACATCTGACAAGTGATGGAGTCGGGTCTTACAAGCTGTTATTGTTCCGCGATGAGAAAAGTAACCGTGTCTGTGGCCTGTCATTCTCCTCTTTAATGAAAATTTCAGGTGCAGGAGGGACAAGTGTTCCAACCCTGTAGGCCTCCCATCATTGTGTTCCTGTTTTGCCCCCGAGTCCTTGCCGTCCACAGCAGATCCCTGGCCGAGCCTAATGAGACACAAACATACCCCAGAGGCTCTGACTGACTTGCTAAACATGGCGTCGTTGAACACAGCAGCAGTGTAGCGAATTAGCATTTATGCCCACATAAAAATCCATTTACTGATCCATTAGCTTAGCATAGTGCTAATGACTCGCCGGTGATGACTCGCATGGGACATTGGTTAGCAAGTGAATCGTCATTAACGCTGACAGGGCTACATCTCTGTGCATGTTCAGAGTATGCTCCCACCTCGCTGACGAAGACTTCCAGTATTAATGTCACTTTCTTTGTGTGTGTGTGTGTGTTTGACTTTTTCAACATATCAAGAACTTCTTTTTTCATATCTTCTCAAATTCTGCTCAGGCATCTGCATGTTTGGCCAGTGGGAAATGGAAGTGTTGCTGTCACAGGAAATCTGTTGCTCTATCCCTCAAACTAATGCCGAGAAGGTGGCTGCAGTCAACAATTACAAGTCATCCCAGCTAAGCAGAGCAGCACAGGCTGCTCAAACCCCCCAGACATCAGTGGGAAGTAGAATATAATCAAAGGCATCAATGCACTGAACACTAAGCAGCTTATATCGACCGAGCGATTTCCTGAAGAGATTTCTGACTTTCATGTTTTGACCTCTCTGTTATTACAGCAGATCTTTTTTGTGTCACATTCAGACCTGCTTAGGTGAAGTTATGTGCTGCATGGCAACGCGCCATGCCCACTTGACATCGATGAATGTGTAAAGCAGACATGGAGCTGAATTAAATGTCACTCACACCACTGAGTGATTTCCTCTAAGGAGAGAAGCGGGCATAATGATAACAACGTCACCTTAAAAATGTTTCCACGCTGCTAAAGCTTCTCAGCGTCGGCCCTTTGTGGTGCCTTCCACACTGAAGGGGAGTTAGCTCCGGGGGTGGAAGATGAAGGAATAAAATGGTCGTTTTGCTAGAGCAACACAAGCTAATTTATCATTCTCTCGGGGTCAGGCGACGCTCCCCTGGTTGTGAATTTTAATGTTGTTTTTTATGGGTCTTAATAAACTCTATTTTGCCGCGAGCGTTTATGCAGGAGAGCACAACATCCTTCACTTGGCTCATTTAGTGAGTCAAGGAAAGAGGGTCCGGAGCCAAATTTAACCGACTGAGTCATCATTAATTTTCTTTTAAACTCTAAAAGGACAAAGAGAGGTGAAATATTGACATCTTTTTGAAGATCTTGGTTCACTGAACATTGTCCACTGCTTTAGTTTCGACGTGATATAAAAAAGAGGAGAGAAAAGAAAACATATCTATTCATTTCATGTTCATTTAAAAGTGACAGAGCACATTAATGAGCATCAGCGCGTACAATACACATGTAAATATGCTAATGTCCGTAGTACCCTGGCAAATAACTTTTTTTTTTTTAAGATTAACACAACATAAAATACAACACAAAAATGGTGCACATAATTCATTAAAGAGTAGTTCATAAAAGTGCAGTAACAGAGCCCATGTAAACTGTAGCTCTTAAGTGCATCACATAAAGTGCTTTGTGCAGTTTGTGTTTGCTGCTTATCTGTGTTTGCAGTTTTGAGCCATGACGACTGAAGGTGGTGTATGTGGTGGTGTCCCATGTTGCAGGTGGTTACAGCTTCCAGATTTTGGAACCCTTAACTGAAAGCACAGACTGAACAAATGTGGTGCACCAGTAGGGCACCTTACAGTCCCCTCTTGTAGTGGCCCTGGTGGTTGTGCCAGGTGGTACACCTGTGCTCCCAGCGCGAGTTGTTCAAGTAAAGCGATTATATTTAGCGACTATTGCATCCATTCTGATTTTTGTTTTCCTTAACTTACACTTTAAGGGCACTTTTGAGGGAATTATAGTTAAAATATAGTTAGTTATAGTTAGTATAACTAACTATAGATTGCTCATATTGCATAGCCATATTTATTCTGCTCTTATAAGGTAACTGCTAATACACTGCACATATTTCTATTTAATTTATATTATTCTAAACCACCTTCTGTACCATCTGTCTGCACGTTGTATATCACGTTGCACTTTTCTGCTTTTTTGCACTTCTGGTTAAACACAAACTGCATTTCGTTGTCTTTGTACAGGTAAATCTAATCTAATCTAATCTAATCTAATCTATAGTTAGTCTCCTTAGCCACACAGCAGACACCCGCCCAGACAGGTGTCACCCTCACCTTCCTTTCATTACCACAACAACCATGGTAGTGGCCAAAGGTATATTTGCAGGAATACCAGACTTCTGCCTCATTTCAGTCATATCAGTCCATGATGATAACCTGCAAAGATATTCATTGCACCACCTATTGGCAACAGGAAGTTGGCCTTCAGTGACAAACATTTTTTCATTCACACAAAGCTTTTCAGGTTGTGGTCTACATGTGCTATACGCTGACATGACAAATTATTGATGGCTTCTCATGAAATGGCCATTGCAGTCGCTCCACACCCCGACATGCATGGGGGGTGTGAGGGCCTGTTCAGTGCTGCCTGCAGCCCTAGTTTGAGATTGCATTTATCATTCAAGACAAGACTACTGTAATTCTCTCCAGGGTGAATTGTATCAGGTTGTCCTGTGATCCACAGCTTCTGGAGGATCTTTAGCTTTTCCTCGAAATGAAGTGGGTTTATTTTTGTTTTGTTTTTTTAGCTGCCATCAGCCTGTGGGAGACAAAGTGTTGTTGAGAAACAGCAAGTTTACTTAAAGCCTCTGGTTTTCCAAATATAATCACTATAGGATTTGGCTCCCGTGGGATTTTGAGAGAAGACACTGAATTTTTCATTCCAAAGGATTTCTATTCTGGGACAAAGTACAAAACTGCATTCTTAGAAGAGATATTGTCGTCAGGAAAAAGCATTCGGAAAAATTTAACTGAGTTTACTTTTTGGAAAAGTGTATCAGACAATGTCTGTGGAATTTAAAGTATAATATTGTACGTTTTTGTTCCAAATATTGTTAAAGATTTGTTGAGCCAGCTCTTCGTCTGCTTGTAAACCTCAGATGTCGGGGCATTAATGATTTGCTGAACACTGTAAATGGAAGATATTTACTTCTCCGTATCTCTCTGCCTCTTCACACATTCATCAAGTTTATCTGTACTTGCAGTGTTGTCGTCTTGTATTTACGTATTCACATAATCCCAGACCTGAACATATCTAAAAAAAAATATTAGTATTCAAATTGCTTTTCTCCTCAATCTCTTGGAAGGAGGAAAAGGTGCCATTTTGATAATAAGTTGTCTACAGAACTTCTTTGCTCCTCCTTTGGATGAAAGCTTTGGGGGTTGTCAAGGGTTTACAAAAACCATGGCTCTCAATTTGGTATTGAACTTTGATTGTTTCAATTATTTCCAGATAGTACCACACATTTTAGGATTATAGTTAAATATTGATTTAAGCGGCAGCAGAGAAAAGAAAGCAATTCTCTTTCTCCACTTTTGGTCACTTAGCCTGTTAATGCGAATCATCCATCCAGAAGATTATAGTTTTAATCTTTGTTGCCCAGATGAAATTGGGTAAGCCTCCGTGCACTTTTGATTTGCACAGGTGTCGTATATGTATTTTACGGCTTTTATAGTCCCGAATAAAGTTGGTGACAATTTAATCGAATTTCTATTAAAAATGATTCATATTGGTATCTGAAATAAATGTAATAGCTGCCGGAGAAACATCACTTTTTATGTCATTTACTCTGCCAAGAAGAGAAATGGACAGCATTTCCCAAAATGTAACGTTAGACTGAAGTTTTGTGAGCACTGGAAGGAATGTTGTCTTGAAAAGGAGAAAAATTTTTTCCAAGATATCTAAAAAGAACCACTGGAGCTGAGTAACATCCTGAGTGGTTCTTGGCTTGGATCAAGTATGGAGTATGTTGTCTCCATAAAGGATAACATTTAATCTGGTACTGCTGCACTCAGGTGGTTCTGTGGCCCATGTAAATAGAATGTTTCTACAGTAAAACAATGATGATAATGTGTTGTAAATCCAAAATATTGTAGCATACAAGAATACTACAAAAGTAACAGCTCGACGAGCTTACATTTGACTGGGTGTGTTTTAAGAGTTAATAATAAATCAAATGAACATAAATAAAAAATTAAAATGGTCAAGATTCAAGGCAATACAGTGGGATAAAGATAAGGAAAAACAACAAGTAATCTTTGTAAAACAACAGAATAAAACCAAGATGATAGAATATTGTACCATCTAAACCATAAAACATGCAAGGCCTGTATGTCAGAGTCATTTGTGAGAGTGGCCCTGCTTAGAAAATACAACTGCAGCAAAGGGAAAACAGATCAGACGAGATCAGGGACACCTGACAGTGAGAAATGGACATCGCGTGGACATTTCACCGCAAAGAATGGAGCTCTCTGCTGTTGATTAAATGGACAATTTAAGGACATAAAAATTTGCGAGCAGTCCTTTAAAGGGACAGAGAGAGAGAAACAGTGAAAAGCCATTCAGGAAATCCACCTATAAAGTCTGTGGTCACTGGGCACTTGGGCAGGGAGAGTAATGAGACTCCTCTGGGCTCAGTGACTGAAGCTGAGATAAGCTTGTCTCAGTTAATCATGACATGAATGTAAATTTCCGCCTCCAGAGACAATGACGTGTGTTCATTTACATATGTAGATCAACTGAAATGACTGCATAAGTGCAAAATCCAAAATGGAAATTAATCCAAGAACAAATGAATTTAAATGATTTTAAAATCATATATTTAATACATAAATAAATAAATCTGGATAGATAGATACTGGTACTGGTTTTTCACTATAATATTGAAAGGTACTCCATGAAGTTTCTTGGGATAATGTATGTTATGATTTTGAATGATACAACTAAAATGACAGCCAGCAGCATTTTTTTGTGGGGTTCTGAAATGCTGGTGTAATGTGGAAGACGAGCTAAATGGAACCCAGCCATCATTAATTTGATTGTTTCCACCTGCCCTTTTCCTGCTGTGACCTGTCAAAATGGCTGCTATGCAAAGTGCCAATATGGCCAAAGTAAAGCCACACTTTTCACCGAATAATGTAAGTACAACACCTTCAGTGTCCTCTCTGTTAGATAAATATTACAGATGAACTGAACCGGGATCATTTTGTTGTAACATCCTATCTCTGTAAAACAGTTCGTCTCATGGACCATCCTGAAAAAGAGGAGCCAGGGGTCAGATTTTGCCATTAACACAGCAGGAAATTCGGTGTGATGAGGTTATGGATCTCCATGAAGGCTGACTTGTTTATCGAATTTTAAAAGGTTAAGTGACACCGTTTAACACCGGGGTCAATTCATCACGAATGCTTCCCGCTGCATCTGTCTCACTGATCCGCAGCCCTGCATGTGGTGCAGACAATTAACAGGCCTACTGCTGAGGACTCGGTTGTTTGTTTGAACACATATTGCCTTTGGACAACAGTGGCCACTCATGCCTGAGACACACACAGAGAGAGAACATCCAGATGTCATGAAGGACGCTGGGAATGCACGTAAGGAAAAGGACAAATGTACATTTCATTATAGGGTAAAAATAGGGAGATGCTCAAGTCAAGTGCAGAGCGTCATTAAGTGTCAACAGAAACGAGGCTCTCTATTCAAGGACAGCACCCAATTGTGTTTGCTTTGATAAACTGAAACAACAGCTTTATTATGGTATGGGTATGGGAATAAACAGCACTGGAGCTCCAGCTCGTTGTTTGTGTGATTATGTTATTGATTGAAGAAGTGGAGGTTGAAGCATCCTTAGAGGTTAAGGTCTTTGTTTTCAGCCTGTCAACACAGCTCATGAAAACCTTAACCAATAAGGACTCAATCCAACTAACAAGTACAATACATCTCATTTTACATTCCAACAAATGTACAATTTAATCCTGTTTGAGTGTTTTCTAAAAAAATAAAAGTTTCTTATATCTTTAAGTAAACCCAAATGGTTTGTCCCACAGGTGGAGATGCCAATTAACTTTTTTATTTTCTACTGTATCACTTTTCATGGATATCTCTGTGCTACCGTTGTTGACTTGCTTCTCATCTCAATGTTTTTTTTAGGCATGGAAAATGAATCTTTTTAATACTATGAATGGGCTTATCAGTAATTAAAGCCTTTTTTTAAATTTACATATATATATTTACATATAGATTTTTTTTTTTTACCTTTGAATACTGTATACAGCTCACAGCACTTACCTTTCGTAATTTTTCAGAACATAATTACAAAAAAATAATCATAACTGGTTATTTAATTATTGTCAGCAAATATGGTTGAATAACCCGGAGCTGTCTATCCATTCAGACTTGTGTCTCTGTCCTGTGATGGGTGATTAAGCACAATCTATACTTGCCGAACAGGAAAAGTTCCTTTCTCCATGCTTCCATTCAACCAAAGAAATTAGATATTCTCAACTGTGAAATATGTAAAAGTGAAAAAAAAACTGTCTGTCATTGCAAGCGGTCTGTCATTGCCAGTCTTGCTCAAACTCTGCTGAGCTCACTGTACTGTTCCAGCCCTCCTGACTCGAAGACAAGGTCCTCTGGGTTTTAGCTGTGACAGATTGAGGGTGTCAGGAGGGACTCCCAAGGGTTTGTGTGTGCGTGTGTGTGTATGTGGTACCTGTTTAAGTGTGCACATGCATTTGCCTTTGTGCATCAGTGCATGATCTGATGTGTGTTCATCTGTGTGCAAGTGTGTACTGCCCACATATTCTAAGTGTGTGTATGCTCTTGCATTTGTTTGCGCATTTGTATGCTTGTGCGCATACATGCATGTGTGTGTGTGTGTGTGTGTGTGTGTGTGCGTGTGTGTGTGCGTGAGGCTAAATGTACTCAGGCCCAAATTTCTTCTGTGAATCACGTCTCCCATCAGTCTGACAGCATTAAGCCGAGCCCAATCAATACCCAGTAGGCCTCCAATCCCAGCAACTTGACGACATGAAACAGCGAGAGTGAGTGAGACAGACTCAAGAGCAAGGGTTCTCGATTTTTGCCGCTCCCCTTTCATAAGCTCACCTCACTACATTTATCAATCATTAATGGTAGAAGAAGCAAAGGCCATAATAACTCTTGTACACTTCAGATATTTTTCTACACACACACATGAAAAGTGCTATTCAAATTAAGATTGTGCAGATAAAAGGTAGAAAGTTTCAGAAAAAGAAAGCGAACAGAATAAGAGAACAACACTTGCCCTCATCTCTGCTAACAAACAAACAAACAAACAGCACTGAGAGTGACTGCAGAAAGTGCCTATGGGAAGTTGCATTATGGATATACAGTAAACTGTAGGGTAATTCAGCCTGGAGTCCTGCTCATCTCGTCTTTGACAAATGTTCCTCTGCTGCTTGTGGTTTCTCCATATCAAGCACTGGTGCCAGGGGCCTAAACCACTAACTGTCTCGCTGGCTGTCAGGACTGAGAAGCACCGAAAGTCGGTCTCCTCGCTCGCCTCCATATTCTCATTTCAACGTCAGCTTCTGGTTGTCCTTGACAAGATTTTCTGAAAATGAAAACATATATTTTAATCATGCATGCCAGATCAAAGTGAACAGTTTATTTAAGGGAACTGAATTCACACCAGTGGGCACAGCAGAGTGGTGCAAGATGAAGCATATACTGTATGCACCTGCTCTTTGTGAAACTGTTTGACTTGGATATTTAAAGTCTGAAGCGAAATGTCACATGTTTTACATATAGTAGGGTTCGTAAGCAGAAATTCAAATTACTAACCACAAGTGAGTCTTCCTGCATGCATGGAGTTTGCATGTTCTCTCCATGTGTGTGTGGGTTTTTTCCGGGTTCTCCAGTTTCCTCCCATAGTCCAAAAACATGCAGATTTGGGGACTCTAAATTGACCACGTGTGTGAGAGTGAATGGTTGCTTGTCTCTATGTTTCCCTGTGATGGACTGGTGATCTGTTCAGGGAGTTGGGATCATCGTGTTGGATGGATGGATGTATGGATGGGTGGTGTTCATTGTCTTGACTGTTTCTACACTAGACATGAAATTCATATTTGAAAGTTGGAGCTTTCAAAAAAACAGCTCCACCCACATAAAATGTAATGCATAAACCAACAAAGAAGAGAGAGGAATTGAAACAGGCTGGGAGAGTGAAGAGACTTGTGAAAGGTTTACATCCCTGGAGCACTTCGGAAATGGAGGGCTGAACAGATGAGTCCTCTGTTTTTTTTACACTCTGCTCAGTCTCACCATAAGTTGTCACTAATTCACACGAATTCTTACACAATGGAGAAAGGAAAGTGATTCTTCAAAGTCACTAATTGACTCTGAGTCATGAATGTACAAAGGCAATCTGGCAAAATGTGGCATTTTAAAGATGAAAATGAATGAAATGTTTCATAAGACAATTAAAGACGGCAAACAACAAAATTGGGCCTCAGCTGAAAAATGAGCAGTCACACAAACACGCAGTTGTTAGATGTTTGCAATCAACTGAGAACTGACGACAGGTCTGAGTATCGCAGCTTGTGTAGATGTCGCTGAAGAATAGGGAATACAGGATTAGTTTTTGCCATGTGGACATGAACAAATTAGATTTTTTAAATGCCGCTCCGTATCTGATGGGTAGAAACACTGAGTTTTAAATGCACGGCAGATGCATGAAGCAGCCTGTAGGACATCAAAGTTTGACGGTCTTAATATGCATCCATGTCTATGAAACAGACAGGACTTACTGAATTGTATGTGGGAAGTTGACACATGTAAAGTTGTATACTATGATGAAAATGTACCAAGACAATAAAGGTAAATGTAAACTTGCTCTCCACATACAGACAGACAGAGATAGATAGATAGATAGATAGATAGATGGATGGATGGATAGATAGATAGATAGATAGATAGATAGATAGATAGATAGATAGATAGATAGATAGATAGATAGATAGAAACTGGGGGAGAGAGAGCGACAGATCCAGCATGTTTAGCTCTATGTCCCCTGGGGGCTCATGTCCAGATGGCTCATTGGAAACTATCCTCATACAAGAGTCGCGTCTCTCATGCAACACAGACGGCTTGTTAGTCTTCACTTTCCCTCCATACTGTGGTCTGTAGTTTTTAATCTACGGGATCTGTCTTGTAATTAATGCACTCATCAGCTCTGAATGTGTGCCAGTCGCTGTGTTTCTTATCAAGTCCCTGCTCTCATGTAGAATAGCAACTGAAGAACTTGTGTTTGGTGTGAAATTGTGTTTGAGTACAAATGTCAGCCTCAATGAAAGCTTAATGAAACGTTATATTCTCTGCAAGTGTTTGCAAGTCTCTGCAAATGATAAAGGTTCACAAATGGCTGGTTTTCCTTTTACTATGAGGGGCACATGCTTGGGATGAAGAATGTGTCATTTAGGAGAACAAATTCTTCATTCTCCTGTTTATAAAAAGTAGCAGTCAGCAATGTTGCTGTTGGCTGAAGGTTTAATGGGTATCTCTTTGGCATGCAAATCGATGAGCTAGCAAACGAATGATTGGAATTCCACACATGTGGGCGTTTGATCGGAATTTGCACCAAGATCCATGGTGCAAGTCGATCAAGGGTAATTCACTATGAAATATCCAGAGTTACGCTTGGCCAGGCGCATCTGGCCCCAGCCGTTCATTTTGTTTAGCCATTCCAATGTGGCAATCAAAATGAATTAGCATGACAATTTTATTTCTGAAAAGGCTTAGGGTGGCCCAATTTTATTGATGAATTTCAATAAGGATTTGACAAAAGGTCCTTTGTAAATGACTGCATCCCCCACACCCCCACTCCCTCCCACCCCTGCTTCCCACTTGACCTTCAGGTATCTGTGTATCTTCTGTGTATGAATATGGGCACTGTAAATGTCCAATATCAGCCCTAATTATTTGATATTACTGTCCAGAGCTGTATTGGTTTGTGCTTGATAAGGTAAAACACCTGTGGAGATGAAACCGTCTGATGATGATGATGATGATGATGATAGTCATAAATCTCCCAGTGTCAGGTTAGAAAGGTGCTACTCATTCAAATGCAATTCTCACTTTCTTTTTCACTTTTATATTTTGGAATTTGGTGAAATAATAGTCAGTTGTTTTCACTATTCTTTTTTACAGTCGATAAAGATAATATAATGTGTGGTGTTATGCTATAGCTATGCTTAACCGGTACCTGGTTAAGTCCAAAGGTAAAACACGTTTTCACATACTGGATCCATAGCGCAACAAACAGTTTATACTGTTGTTTTCTGATTATAATTCTTGGAGGATATATTGGCTCTCACTGTTTGTTTGCCTGTGAAGTACACTGAGACATGACTGTTGAGTCTGACATTTGGACTGTTGAGTCTGACATACACTTCAAGCACTTTCCCAGACTAAGACTTAGCTGTCCATTTATATAGGCTGTAATTTAAACTAAATAATGACATGCTCATGTCGTCCTTTACCATGACAGCATTTGCTAATTGCCAATATGAACAAATCTGGTTATAAGCCAAAATTAGAAATTTGACCTGATGGTTGTTAAAGACCAAGGCCCAATTTAAACAGTCCACGGCACATGGTCTTAAGTCCATGGCATACGTCTATTAGGACATAGTTACATGGTGCATGACTTTGGCCCAAATTGAGGCGCATTGTATTTAGTGTCTAAGCTTTTCATAGGTGTGGCATAAAATCACCTCAGCCAATGAGAATTTCAGTTGTCACGCTGTCTAAAAGCCAGGTGCGCCTGGGTCTGGCGCGTTGAAATGGCGAATGCAGGAGTGAACGATTCTCTGCAGGACAATACGTAGCATTGACAATAATGTGTGAGACACTTTGCTCGCAGAGCAGCAGTGGAACCGTTCACTGATGAAGGTGAAGAAGAGACAGAACCACAGCAGCAGACACGAGTCCTCTAATCTCAGGGTCGAGAGCTGAAGGATGTGCCTGTGTGTCTGTGCCCTGGCAGCACCCCCCTCCGGTATGTGGTCCTTGGCCAGTGAACCCTCTACTCTAAGAACCCACATGGTGTTGGTGCGATGGATAGTATCAGATAGCAGGTTCAGAATGTGGATCGACCTGCAGAAATTAAATAAAAATAGTTTTTCTGCTGGTTCTTCCAGACCTACACCACTATGTGAATCATATGAATCATTTAATTCTTGGCTGCTCCACATGCACATAAGAGCGAACCCCAGCAGTGGAGATCCTGAAACACTCCAGGAAGAATAACAGCAAGCAAAATGCATATCTTGCATCGCCATAGCCATTATTTGTAGTGCCTCCCGCTAAGAGCATAACTGCAGGCTTGCTGCTACAGGTTGTTAGGGTTTTCCAATAATAAGCAGAAGGGGATCCGATGCCCTGGCATCTTTAACACTACCATCTGATCACAGAGCAGCTGCTGTTTGATCTGGCCTGGATGAGAAGGTGAAGGACAGGAGTGTCCTGCGGTGCTGCAAGAAAAGTGGGGATGTCATGCAGAGAGAGATGGAAAGTAAATGCTGTAGTACCAAGCAGAGACTTGTATAATTGAAACCAAGGGGAGTCCATCTTGGGTCCTGACAGGATTTCCCAAAAGGCATAATCTGTGTTTCTTCAAAGACAAAAGCTACATGCCACTGTACCCACAGAACTGTATCCTCCACAACCCTTAAATCAGATGGAGATACAAGCAGAGTCACATCATTATCACAGGGAAGTGCAGAAGACGTGATGGATAGAAGCTCTAACAAGTTTGTGGCGACCCCTCGTTGGTTTTCAACAAAACTGATCTTAACCAACTACTAAGTAAATGTTTTGCTTTATCTATGTTGATTATTTTTTTCACCCTCAACCCTGTTAGTGTTCAACTCACTTTGTTCTATTGAAGGAAGTAGCTTTTGGCCCTAATCATTTGAAAGTACATCAAGCTCTTCCAGAAGGTGCATTCTCATTTGCTTCAAAAGGGCATCAAAGAAAACTAAGTCAAGACCATGTGGAAAAAAAGGACAAAGGGAGAGGGATCGGGTTTACCTCATCATTCATCACCATCCATCTGTCTTTAAGGCTTGGCTCAGATCCCCTGTTGTGGAATATGTTGATGAGGAAGAAAGAGAGAATGGCAATGACTGAGATAGAAAGGAAGCGATGCACAGCGTGAAAGAGAGAGAAGGGAGATGGAGCAAATGGAAGAGAGGATAGGTTGATGAAGAGAGACAGTAAGTGAGAGACAGACAATGTTCTCTATCAGATCAGCGCTGCACACTGAAGGCTGCAGGATGCAGTGCAGAGATGCTGTGTCATAAGGTTGCAATCATACCATCTGTATCTGCATTCCATACTAATGTGCCAAAAAACATATATCATGTGACTATTCAGGTACACTGGTCATGTGCATGCCTGTGCTAACAGAAAGTTAATTCTCTGCTCTGCAGTTGTTTGTTTATCCGACCATGATGTGAACAGAAACTATGTTCATTGAGCTTTTCGTTCACAGGCGATTGTTGAGTTACGACTAATACGAATCATTCAGGAATGAATGCTGGCAGTTGTATCATCATTTTCAGGGCTCTACATTTTGCTCTGATGTCATTTGAATAAGCACCATACCAAATGTACGGGATAATAAACAAACACAGCTGAGCTGGTTCACCTCCTCCTGACGGACGATGGTTAAATGATTGTGGCAGTCGTGGAGGTCAATCCTCAGACGAGCTGCCCAATTTTCTGCGTCAATCGTTTCAATCATTCAAATAATGAATTAACAGTGAAGCTAAATTAGGTGAAATTATTTGTTGATCAACATTAGTCAGTGCAGCTTAATCAGAGATGCCTTTGATTATCACTTTAGGGTTGTTCCTGTTTGTCTGTGACTCTGTCATAGCGTTATTTTCTCCTGAAAATGAGGAGCACTGCTTTCAGTAAAAATAATTTATATCAATAATAATTACAAACGTCTGAGGTATTCGCACACTGAGAAAACTATATGCAGTTTACAGACAGTAATAATTATTTATGTGTGCAAAAAAAAAGGGGCATCTGGTGTGCAAAAGCCGTTATTTCTTATGCATAACCACAGTAATCTTGCACAGACTGAGCCTGATGCATTGTGTTATTTGTTGCAAAGAAATTGCTTATAGAGACTGTATGGAGTATTCCAGCAGTGAGGATGATTGTGTGTTCGTCTCATTTATCAACAGTAAACAGAGAAAATATTGGGTCCATCCAATCGTGAGAGTTTAATCCTGCCACTAATACTTATTGTCATTACCAGGTCTATTTCAAAAGGTTTTAATTTGCTGTTTTCAACAGCACACAAAACAACAAGATGGTGAAGGTACACACACGCATATACACACACAAAGGCTTCAGTTTGAATATGCAATAATGTCCCATAGTTTTAATCATGACATTGCACTTTGCAGATGAGCCTGATATACAAGTTTGTTTGGTTTTTTCACTTTTTTTCACTATTTTTCAGCCTTTCTGCTGCCATTTAACTCCTCCGCTGTGCACATGTAAAGGCTTTCATTCATTTGACACTGAATATTTCTAACTCCAGTCAAATGCGTTGGTAATCTGTATGTGTCTGTATTTCATCCAATCTGCATCTGCAGCGTGGTTGAGAATTGAGGATATTTGTAAGTTTAAAATTTATCTCAGTGGGTGTGTGACTTAACTACAATCAGATCTGCTGCACTGAATTTGATATTAGGCAATGCCATAAAAACATTTTATTACATTTATTAACGTAATAGCTGTTACTAAATATACCACTTCATCACTCAGGCTAATACAGGTACACTGTGTCCTTCCTAGGAAGCTCCCTGCGGTTTTTTCTGCAGCGCCGCTGCTGTATTCTGGCAACTGTATTCAGGAGGCCGTGACCTTTGCGTCTTGTTGCACTGGTGAAACATCGGTCATTTAGCAAGCTGTTGACATCTCGCTCGCAGCAAAAATCCACTTAGTATGCATTTAAAATAGGTAAAACATGCCAGCAGGGTGGGATTATTTTGACTGCTTTAGAGGCAGTTTGACCTGTTTTACACATCTGCTAGAGACAAGGATGGATAGCTTGAGAGAGTAAAAATAAAGCACAATGTACTTTTGTGTGCAGACACAATCTGACTTTGGGTGGATGTGCAGGGCACAACCGCAAACCGACACCAGTCGGTAAAATGGTTTCTGTGTATATTTGCTAAAAATACAAACATGTTTCGTGAAGGAAATATTAAATATAGCAGTAATAGTTTCTGGGTCTACAATCTGTAATTTGATAATTACATTAGAGTGACTAATCCCAATATCACTCACACTTGCATACATATTTGATTCCTGTGAATTATCAGAATATGTTGTCTTCAAGTGCATTCAAAGATTTAAAGTATTTTTTTTAGGATAGTGGCTCGCACTGTTTTGAGTTCCTCTCTTCAGGTCAGTGCGGACAAACTCACCACAGATGGGATCCTTAATTGGGATATTGTCCAAATCTCTTTTAGAGGGTTTCTTTGCTGCTGATGCTAGAGCAGTTATCTTTCTCCTGCAGGGACCTGTTTGCACAGAAGTTGTAGTAGAAACCCGCCCCATCAACTCTGCCTTGTAATTGGCTCACTTTTCACAATACTGTTAACAGAGCCAAGAGAAGGTCTGGTTCTTTCTCTCTCACATCACTTGATTTACGCTATGCTGCAAAATAATGATCGAATTATTGATCAATGACACCATGCTATATCACTTACTGCACCTTTAAGGCCTTTGCACAAAATGTCCATGTTTGTTATTACACTAACCACTTCATCAAAGGTATTTGTGTGTGTGTGTGTGTGTGCATACGATCCATTTTTAGCACAAGTGGTCACCAGACAGGGCGAGCTGAGCGGAGTGAGTGTGATTGATTGAGAGAAGGAGTGAGTCCGACTGAGGTGTTAAGGCGTGTGCGTGCACCAGTGGCCTCTAATAAAGTATTAGCAGGACAAGCAATTTGCCTCTTTGCCAGACTCCTTGGCATGAAGGGAAGGACTTTTACAATAATGAGAGAAGCAGAAGAAAGCAGTGGGAATTAACTGTTATCTCAACTAAAAGAGTCAAAGAGGGAGACTTAAATAGCCGAAATGCAGGTGGGGGGGAGAGTGGAGAGGCTGATTATTCTCACGTTAGCCATGTTTAAACCTCTGGTTGCAATGAACCAATTAGACTGAAAAAAAAAAAACACCTTGTTTCCAGAAACACTGACAATCAAATTATGTCTGTACTTTGCGATTCATTATTACTCTTAAAAGTAAAAGGTATTAATCTGTCACTGATATGAGACAATTTCAAACGGGAAACTGTTCCAACAATCACCAAATCCGGAACCAGTCTGTGAGGTCATCATGATTACTAATCGAGAGCTGCTCCACTGATAACAGTGGGATTTTATATCATATATATATATATACACCACAGAATATTTTAACATCTGCTGAATGCAAAATGTTCCTGCTCGACTTGAAGGGCACCTGAGGGTGCTCTCTGTTACCATTCCACATTTTTTATTAATGCTTCATACTTTATATTTGAAAGCCATACATTTCAAGATTATTTGACTTTATTTCAAATTGAGTCCCATTTTAACAGCTTTTACAGTTAATTGTTGGTGAGCATTATAAAGCTTAATGGAGCAAGGAACACAAACAGCTGAACAAGTGGAAAAACAGTTTAGCCAGACTGTATTTATGTAGCTGGATGGATTTTTGATTTTTCTCTTCCAAACAAGTACCAATAACCTGTATTTAACTGGTACTGACTGTGTAATTGTCTCATTCTTCCTGAGTTAATTTGATGTTGCAGCATTAGCATATCACAGCCGTTAACTCAGTGAGCACAATGCTGAAACAACCACAGCTCTGTGGTGCTGTATTCAGCACAATAATGTCATTGTAAGTGACAATACGAGTTGACACTATGCCAGTGTTTTGTAAACCATCAGCCAAACTTAGAGACTTCAAAGTCGAGTAGCGAATCCTCTCCTCTCGTGACCACGAAAAAATCAAGCTCAGCACAACAATGTCACAAATCGTGTGACAATGTTTGTGTTCATGAAGACCAACAGAGGCGGAATTATCAACAACAACAAAAATCACCCAAAAAAATACATGTTGTTGTTTTTTCTCCGACGGTTTTGCATCAGATGATAATATGACATTACTGCACCAACCACTGGGTGAAAAGTAAAGCCATGTACTTTCTGTTCCTTCATTTTATCAGTGTCTTGGGGAAGTGGTGGGCGAGTAGAACCACAACAGACAGTGGAAATGACAGACCAGCTGGATGCCTGCCTGCATTCAGGAAGAGGGGAGCACAAGCTCCCCCACCTCCCATCACACCCGGTACTGAAAGACTGGCACTGCAGGGAGCCAAGGATGAGGAGGAGGAGGGATGAGAGAATAAAGTTTTGCCCTGGGTTTGAGGCCTGAAATAACTAAATGTGCTGCAGCAGCATGTGACACAAAGAAAGCCATGAAACTGTGCGTATGTGAAACACTCTCACACTGAATACACGACTGGAATCTTTATGTACAGCTTCTCATATGCGGTGATCAATTCCACAATGAATATAGAATCAATTTGATCAAGACCATCTCAGAGTGTGTCCCTTTGGACCTCTTTATTTTAAATCAAATATGTATTTTCCCTTTCAGTCAAATGATTAGAAATCTTTGCAAGTCATGCGCTAATGAAAAAAGATGAAAAAGTAAGGAGCCTGTAAAATTCTGTACCCATGCAATATCTCATCAAATCTAACTTTATTGGTCATTGCTATGGCAAGGATAAATGAGAAAAAACTGGCAAAGTAAGGTCATTTTTCATGTCACTTTTTATTCTACTCCCCCGCTTTCCTCTCTCTCTCTCTCTCTCTCTCTCTCATTTCCTGACACCTTCTTTCTTTTCCCAACTTAGCAAATGTAAGCGCCTTCAGCTCTTTTGTTTTCTCTCCATCATTCTTCTTCTGCCTCCTCTCATCTCTCTATCTCATCATCATCTCCTCCCTCTTGCTCCATCTCTCCTCCCTGTCTTCACCCTCCCCTCCCGCTTTTCTTTTCTTCCTCAGTGTGAAATGTGTAGCTCATTAGTTTGCTCGCCACAGCGTCTTATGTCAGTCTGTCCTTCACATCTCGCTGCACTGCTAAGAAGTCATTTACGCTGACATGTAGCTCCCCCGTCCCTTCCCTGCCTCCAACCCCCCCCCCCCCAACCCCACCCCACCCTTTTTCCCTCCCTAAACCCCAGCACTACCAACCTCCATATGGTTTGATCATCATTTTGCAGTATAGTTCAAGAAAAAGACATTACAATCCCTCCGACCGCTCCTCCTGCTTCCTCCTCCTTCTCTGAACACCCTGGAAAGAGAAGCATTTGAAGGGTGAGGCTCCAGACTTAAGGGAGGTGGGGGGGGGCATGAGGGGATCAGGATTATCCAGAGCATAGTGATACAGCACATTGATGGAGCAGGAGGGGTAGAAATAAAGCTTACACTGAGCCCAAAAATCATGTAAATGCCGACATAATAAAGGAGCTGCTTGGCATTCATAGGAGTGGGTGGTAAACCAGTGGGGAGACATCTTAGTGAGAATGTTGACTAAAGCCAACTCTCTCTCTCTCTCTCTCTCTCTCTCTCTCTCTCCCTCTCTCCCTCTTTCGTTCTTCTGCTTCAGAGTCAGTGGGGTGTCTGGATATTATGGAGGCGGTGCAGGTGATGTGGGTGGTGGGGTAGATGGGAATAGCGCCTTAGAAGAATCTCAGTGGCATTACATATAACTTTTTTGTTTACAGTGATGCAATATTACCATGAGCTATGTATTCTGAGTCTGAAGACCATGTTACAGCAGTGGGCCCCAAGTGATTTCCCTCATCTGCCCATGTTTGTGGAAACTCAGTCCTTTATCATTTTTCCCTTCATATTGACAGGAGTGAATAGAAGAGAATTGTTATGGCACATCACTGCTCTCAAGACACTCTGCAGTCAATAGACAGTGTCATGTCAAATCCTCTCTGAGATTGAATCATTTCTTAGCTTAGATTGAAGTGTCTGACCGCGGCAGTCACCCCATAACATCGATGCTATTTATAATTCTCAGTTATTTCACTTCACATCATCTCACACAACTACCACCTTCCCGCCATGACAGATCACGAAGTGTCACTAACAAAAGTGTTATCATTTTGATTCTTACTGAACGCAGAGCTGTACTATATCTTGAATGGACACAGGCCAATTCAAGCCAATGGTCAAATAGAGAGGGTTCAGTAAATAGTTAGTAACTCAGTTTTGTTCCTTGAGGGGCATAAAGCATCGACAATCTTTAGTCGACATTGACACTACAGTACAGGGCTTAAAGTTTAATACCACCCCCATATCAACAACAACAGTGATAATACATTAACGTAGCCAGCACATGTAATAAAACCATGCATGGAAAGAGTGTGTTTTTTAGGTTTGGGCACTTTCTCTGATGAGTAACAGAGCAGCCATCGCTGCTGTCGTCAGGTAAATGTACAATTACACTGTCAGAAATGTTATTGCCGCTGGTGATTTAGAGGATTGGAACAATTTGACAAACAGAACCTTCTGGCAGGTTAATCTGCAACAATGCATCAAGTCAAATAAATGTAAAGTGGAGTATATCATTTATAAGTTTAAAGTAATGTACAAGTAATATGACTCTCATATGACTTTGCTACTATATTACACATATATGTATATATATACTGTATATATATATATATATATATATATATATATATATATATATATATATTGCCACAACCATCCCATCGAGGTTTTTTCTGTATTGTTATAACGTAATACACATGCAGATTTAGGAATTAGGAAAATTGGATACTCTAAATTGACCAAAGGTGTGAGAGTGGATGTTTGTTTCTGGAATGGCGACGTCCAGAATGTACCCCAATCCTCATGTGAAGAATAAAGTGAGATGAATAAAGTGAGATGAATGAATGAATGAATGAATGTATATGCTAACGACGAATTGTTAGATACTTTGAGACCTATTTCTGTCAGATCCAAGACTGTAACCAAGTTCTCATATGTAGTTAGTGTCTCTGACTGAATTGATTGGACTCGAGTAAATGTGGTTAATTACTTTGCACCTTAGTGAGTCGTAAGTGCTGGAGAATGGATAAAAGTTTAAAGAAGATCATTTGGGCCACAACAAGTCAGATGCAAGGAAATGCAAATGACAGATGTTGACTAATGCAGCCGGATAAATACACCGGATGGAAAGATATTTTGTAGTTACACACACATAGTTTTTTCATTCTAATATTCAGAGAACCTGTTACTAAAACTCCACCTCCACCTGCTCACGTCACACTTATGCTTTATTCATATGCGACTCATTGTCTGGAGCGAGGTGTTAACTCTAAATGATGAGGTGCACCTATTAAAGTGAGACACTCAGCGTATCACAAAATGTCAAGGACACGTTTGCCTTTATGTGAAAATGAACTGGCTTTGTGTGCAGATGGTGAAGCTGACATTTTAGTGGCACAAGGTGACCAGTCAACCCCAAACATAGTCCTTTCACTCTGTCACCACAAGCAGGTTTTCTCATGCTCTCATTTCATTGCTTTGATATTAAGCAATACACACTAATCAGCCACTTTATTAGGTACAACTGTTCAACTGTCATTGACATGACAGCAACTCAATAGACGGATGCTACAGACGATCTTCTGAAGTTCAAACTGAGCATCAGAATATGAAAGAAAGGTGAATCTGAACGTGACGTGGACAGTGTTATGAAGGACAGCATGTAGATACTAAAACCACATTACCTTGGCTTTGACAGATGACTATTATTCTGCCAACAAAGAGACGGCGAGTGTGTGTGTGTGTGTGTTTGTGTATATCAGTGAATTCAATCACGCTTGCGTTCTTGCCATTTGAGAGTGAGAGTCAATCTGAGCGACATAGGAAGGCAGAAATAATAGCGTTAGAGCAGAAAAGGAAACAATAAGGAGAAATGCAGTCATAGGAAATCTGGCTGACGTGTAGTGTGTGTTTGCAGATTGCTATATTTTATGTAAATCCTAACCTTTCTACCAGTGCTGGCTATCAGGCTTGTTGACAGCATGGTGCGTATCTGTCCTGTTGACAAGACGAGCAAAGAGAGCGAGAGGGAGAAAAGACCTGTCACTGCTGACTAATTACACTGCAAGCCAACAGTTGAGTCCTCTGTTTACATTTGGACAGCCAGGGGAGGCTGATATGAGCATCATTAATCAGATTCTACTATTGCATGCTACCAACACACATGCTCGCGTGCACTCATAAGATTACAAATCGCCATCAGTCATGTTTTTGATTTGACTTGAAGGACTGTCTTTCTAATTACCAAAGAGTGTGATGTGATGAATCCCAATACAGAGCAGGGGCAGATGTGGTTAATCAAAACTCTCTGGGGTTTCTGGAAGCCAACGCACGGGTGCAAAGCTGCAGTCAAAGTCGATGGGGACACGGATCATTTGTCCCAAAATCATTTGCAAACTGTTCCATTAGGCTGCATAAGATACCATAAGATTTGATTTGGCCACAAAATAAATAGATTTCCCATTGACTCACATGGCTATTACCAAGGAAATACTAAACTGTTGGCTGCCCAACCAAAAATAGATCAATGGTGAAGAGATTTTTAGGGCTGATTGAAAGAATAGATCTTTCTTTTTTCAGATCAGTCTCAAAGGCTTAAGGAAATCCTCCTGAGGTACAGAGCAACAGGGTTTCCTAAGTTTTATTTAATATATGCAACAACACATTCACCTTCACTGTAATGGGAGGAATACAACTTCTTCTTTTTCTTGGTGTGAATCACAGCTAAGCTGAAATAAATATTTGGGGTTGCAAAGAGCAATGAAAAATTCTTTAACTTTGATTTCCTGTGATGTTTTTCGTATTTCTTCTTAAGATTGTGGATGAAGTGCCACCAACACCAATGTTGTGAATGAAACGTGAGTACCAATCAATATTTAAACTACAGAAAGCACTCAGAGAGTGCAAATCTCTGCCAAGGCTGCTCAGTTTTCCCACAGAATCGAAACGCTCCACCATCTCGCAAAGTTAACACATTTTTGTAAAAGAAAACGGCATCTGTGCCCATGGCTGCAACACAATCATCATTGCTTTTGTGGGCCATAATCTACATCCCCAGAACATATATCACTGCTCCCAGACAAACTCAGCCAAAACATAAAGTCCGAATCAGAAATTCTTTATTAATCCACAGGAGGAAATGAGCTTCCGTTACATCTACCTCTGGTAAGAATAGTAAACAAACTAGGGTATAAAGAGAAGAAAAAGAATTATATACACAAACAGAAACATGTACATCTGTGTCACAATCTGTTAAGTACTGAATAAATACCAAAGAAAAGTATACATAATATTAACAGTAATTACGGTATGTTTACCTCAGCAATAAGTGAGTCAAATAACACTATACACAAGAGTACTTGTTGGAATGTGTTGAACAGCGTATACGGTGTACAATAATTGAAGTTCTGAATGTTCAGTGAACAGCATAAGTACTTCAGATAAATGCAGGACGGTTAAAGAAAAGAGTGCAAATCTATTATTGCACAGTAGGTACTGTAACAGTAGTAATTACAGCCATTGACGCAGTCTGACACACCGAGTGAAGAGCTGCACAGTCTGATGACCAAAGGCAAGAATGACTCCTTGGTAGATTTGAAAAGAGCATAGACACAAGGAATTAAGAAACATTAATAGAAAGAGGAGGAAACACCATGATTGAAGCTGATGAGTGGAGAATAAGGAATGAATGAGAAAGGAGTGCAGTCCCCAGCCTTAACCTTTTAGCTGTGGACCAGTGGTCATGGGTGACTCGAGGTCATCTGGCACAAACACACTGAGCCTCAGACACAGGCACAAATACACACTTAGTCAAGGGCCAGTGAACAGCAGAGAGTGGCCAGGAAGAGGAGGGGGAATGTGAGAACGAAAGATCGAGAGGAGCTACGTGGATTTGCTGCAGAGGTTTTTGAGCAGGGCCATGCACAAGGACAGAGGAGATGAGTGATAAGATGAAACCACCATGATTCATGTGTAAGCACAAGGTTGCTGCAGAGAGTTAGACATAGTGACGTGAGATAGATTTGGAGTAAGAAATGTAGCCAACACAGAGCAGCATTAGTATTCGTTCAGAGCCGTGTTTTAATCACCTCATGACTCTCTTTCCTTTCAGCTCTGAAGAAAACACAGCTCTGCTAAAGGAGGTTTTCTGTCACATTTGGAGCACTCATACAGTGACTTTTTACATGCTACCATAGACTGTGTGTACAAAGTACATTCAGCTTGTGTGTACATGGATGAGAAAATCACTCTAATTCTCACTAAACTGTCAGTTTTTGGTCCAATGACCAGTTTCAGGGGCCACACGGTGTAGTGGTTAGCACTCTCGCCTTGCAGCGAGAAGACCCGGGTTCGAGCTCCGGTTGGAACAAGGGCCTTTCTGCATGGAGTTTGCATGTTCTCCCCGTGTGTGCGTGGGTTCTCTCCGGGTTCTTCGGCTTCCTCCCACAGTCCAAAAACATGCAATGTGGGGATAGGTAAATTGAACACTCTAAATTGACCATAGGAGTGAGTGTGAGAGTGAATGGTTGTTTGTCTCTATCTGTGTGTGGCCCTGCGATGGACTGGCGAACTGTCCAGGGTGTACCCCGCCTATCGCCCGATGTAGCTGAGATTGGCACAGCACCCCCCGCGACCCTCTGGCACAGGATAAAGCGGTAGATGATGACTAACTGACTGACTGACCAGTTTCAGGTGCTCTTCACTATATTTCCGTTTTGTGTCGGTGGCTGTGCAGTTGTCAGGCTCTCATATACTGTAGTCCCTACCCCTGCTTCTCCAAATATGTTTTTCTTTTTTTGTATTTTTTTAAAAAACAACATGGTGATGGCCTAGATTCTGAACTAGAGGCTTCAAAGTAGCATTTCACAAGCCAGTGGGTGACGTCACAGTGGATTTCCACTTAAAATTCAATGTTACATCCTAACAAACCAAAACAATTATCCAAAACACACTCAAAGTCTCTGTGAGGCCCATGTTCTATTTTTATTATTTGAATCAGAAGGAAGAGTGACATTTGTCTTGTGTGAATATAGGCAAAAAATATCCCTGTTACATCAGAATGGAGTGTTAATATTTGACTGGTGAGACTGGAGAGACTAGAATTGTGTTCAGATCTGCAGCTATATTGTCAATATTTGCACAAAGGACAGCTGGGTGGAGCTAAAAGTGGAACTGCAGTGAAGAGAGTGCAAATGGATTGAGACAGTAAATCTAGACTTTTAGAATCTCATGTTGTAGAATGTCCATCAGTACTGTATTTCTCTGTCTGACACAAATCACATTACGAGGACCTGTCTTCCAAAAAAAAAAAAGCAAGTTTCTATATGCCAAAAAATCATGAAACTCAATTTAATGTCAAGTCTGTATAAAGGCCTACACACTCTGAAGTCATGCAGCGATGGTTGTACGTGTGTGTATGTATGAGTATGTGTGTGTGTGTGTGTGTGTGTGTGTGTGTGTTGACAGGTGACAGGTCTTCTGGGCCAGTGAACTTGACAGACAAGAAAACATCACTGTCATCTCAAGGCTGCTCTGACAGGTAGCCTGGGCAACCATGGCAGGCGTAAGTAACATGTTATATCTTGGATGCTAACTCACTGCGACATATGCTCCCCAACACACGGGCTGCCCACTCACCACTCAGTTATTATCCTAATTATGGACACAGCTACATTTTTATTTTCTATGCAATACCAGTGATTTGGATGAAGCCAGGTACCTGTTTGTTAGCAATGAGTTTAGTGTTGTTCTAATGTGTGTGTGTGTGTGTGTGTGTAACACCGCTTACTGCAATGACAAATTAAGTATTTGGTGAAGAATGATCTTCCAAGTCATTGGCTTCTGTTAATCAAGTTTCAATTTAGGAAAGAAAAACCTTTGTGCTTTATTGTTGGCAAACTCAATCAACAGGCGTAATGAGAGCTAATGGGACTCTATTATCATGTAAATGCGCAATATAAGGAGATGGAAAACTCAGCTAAACTTCCACCCTCACTGTATCTTACCTCGTTAGATGACTCATCAATGTACGATGTGCACTGGGACTCATTCTGTGTGATCAACTGTTGTGAACGTGGGTCTTCTGTTGAGTGGCTCATATGACTTGATGTTGGAATCCCAAGAATCGGCACTGGAGTCTTTCTCTCAATGAAATAGCCACACTGTACTTACAGTCTTTTTTTGCCTGAATTTGTAGCTGGTTATCTCATCAGACTTTACAGCAATGTCAGCCTTTTCCTAAATCTCTGCGGTTCACTCGCTAAGAGCAGTGATTTTATATCTGGTAAGAATGGTGATGATGATGATGATGATGATGGCGATGATGATGATACTCAATTATTATTCTAAGTAAGTGAATAACATTCTGTTCATAGAGGTGTAACCTAGATACATTCAAGCAGTGGTTTTCAGTTTTTATCTGAGCTTAAAGGATCGCTGTTGCCCTTTGCATAACTTTATCACACTACAGATTCTCTGTCTGTCTTGTTAAAACTGCAACCACATGCTTCTCCTTCATCACACCTCCCTAGAAAGCTGTCGAACGCAGCACATTATAACTAGATTATAGTTTGTCCAGATTTCTGCAGCCACTCTCCAGAAGGGAGCTAAGTGGAGCAGACAGCCTAATACTCCGATTTAGCTTCACTTCATTGGCTACCAGGGCAGTTTAGGATTGACTGTAAAATTTTATTGATCAGCACTTGCTGCACTTTTCTCCTTAGAGTAGTCTAATAACACCCCACTCACCGATCCACTGTTGCTGCAATAAAACGGCCATTTAAGCCACATTGTACACAGATAGATTTTGACATGATCAACTGTCTCCTCACTCACATGGCTCTGTAACCTCTGACATAATTTGGGTCATTATTTTCACAAATGAACACACTAGACTGGTAAATGCTCATTATTATCTCTTTCTTCCTCAGCCTCACATTCAAGAATTAAGTCCTGAATACTTTATAAGAGCAGTGTTGTGCCATTATGCTGTGGGTCACTGCAGTATCAGCCTCTAAAAGGCCAGAATTGCAGCAATTATCCTCCATGTTTATGATCAGAAGTGACCAGCTTCGCTAACAGATAAACAGTAGTGAAGTTGAAGTCTGTCATGTGCCGGCCCGACGAGCATCGTTTACGGGTGCATGAGATGACACATGGCACAATGACTTGCACGCCACTAAGGCTTGGTTAAGTGGCACCACAGGGACTTCCTGTACTGTCATTGTCTGGGCAGCCTCATCCTAGCTGGTAATCAGTGTTTGGATGAGCGCTAGTGTGTTACCTATTGCAAGCATTGTTTGTGTGCATGTGCATGTATTACCCATCTGTTACCAAATGTTAATCTGTCACAAAATAAATGCAACATCTGCAACACTTGGAGAGTTATTTTAACAAATGTATTTTCCTCCTCATCCTCATTAGTAGATGGTCTGTGCCGACCCGGTGTTGGGTCAGACGGAAGGGGAACCAGGTGGCCATCTGAACGAAATGGACCCATTAAGGATCATAAACCATCCATGATCTGAGTCCCGATCATTAGAGTAGATGATATGACTTTAGTGAAAGCTGTCTGCTTGGCCCAGTCAAATGTAACAGCACTAATTTATCATGCATCCTGCTAGTAGTTTAATTTAAAATCAATATCAACTCTTACCATACTGAAGATGACTCTGCACCAAATCTTTTTTCAATTCATTAAATGACTTTGTACAGTATAATGATTTTAAAAAAAAACTTGTGAACTCTTTGTATTTACCTGAATGTGTGGGTATATTTTGTGTCAAAAATATGGATTCCACATTGTGAACAATTTAAAACCATGGTATTCTTATTGTCTATACAAAGCAAACCATTCAACGATTAACAGTTCAAGAATATGAACACTGAGGCTAATGACATGTAACAAATGAATTGGTCTCAGGAGTTGGTAAACCTAAGGTCCAGTCAACAAAACAAGACTGAAGGAACAGTTCAGAGCTGCAGAGCTTTAATAGTGGTTGATTTGTCTTTGGTTCTCTGGCTGCTTTTCCTAAATGTACAGATCCAGGGATGATGACTCCAAACAAGCCTGACCCTCATCCACGATGAATGACTTAAGACAGTCTTTCAATATTCTTAGAGTTTCCCATTACTGTGGAACTAGCATCATGAATTGGGACTGATTTTCCTCTAAAAAGACTATAATTGTGTGTTATTAGCTTAATTACATTGTCTTTGTCTAAAAGTGAGGATTAAATAACAATTAAATAACAGTTAATGCAGAAAAGAGGTCATTCCAGAAGGTTCACAGTTTTTTTTTAGTGTAGTTTGAAATGAGTCACTCAAAGTGATGAACACATGGATAATTAACTCCAAACTAGTTTCTTTCAGCTCAGTTGGAGCTTTTTTGGCCACAATGTTTTGTTTTTCTCATCTTGTCACTCTTCTCAGTTTCAGCAGTTAACTGTTTACTGCAAAAACAAAAAGTCCTCGACAAGTGTTTACCTGACTCTCAGCGTAACAGCAGGACACGCATGTGTGTGTGTGGCTGGATTCCATTCAGAGGTAATGTGTTTTGATTCAATAAATACTGCTGCCATTATCATTTCCATAAACATTATCCTGGTGTGATGGTATGAGATTATAATCAAAAAATTACATTTCAAACAACAACTAACACAAAATGCATCATAGAACACTCACATGCAGAATTATTTGCGCCTCTCTCTTCTTTGGCCAGTTCACTTCTGTTTTTTTTTTCCTCATGAGCGCCACCATGAGGAGTCATGAAGCAAATCTCTTCAGAATGCCATTTTTATTTTATATTTTTTAATTGAAATGTCAATATTTGATGCCAGCATACTGATAAATGTACATCACATGTCAGGTGGACATATTAGACTCCCCAGAGAACTATTTTTATTTTTATTGACTTTTTCTGGTGGATAATGGCTCTCCATCTTGTAAAAATGTGCAGTATATACTGTGTATGAAGACATGTAAGTATGCAGAGTATTTCCTTTTACAGAGGAGTTTCATGCCTGCTTGTAGAGTCCGTTCACGTGGAAAACAACGGTTCCACCCGCCTGTTTTTCCAGTGTGAAGAATGAATGTAGCCTACATGCCTGGCTTGTCCTCCTGTTCTAGTGGGAATGGGACCAACATAAAAATGTTAATGCCATGCTCTCAACACCTGGGACTCATGGGACAAAATATGGAAATTTCTTAGCAGAAGTCTTTGGGCACCCATTAATATCATTATCATCACCACTACTGCTACGTTCTCATTTGCATTGCATGACAGTGTGCTACAGTTTTCAAGAATAATATAACTTCACAATACTTAGCTGCAGTAGTGATAATCTTTAGTGCAAAAAAAAACCCATCACATGTGACTCCATAGTGAAGGTTGTGTGTGTGTGTGTGTGTTAAGTTGCATTTGGATGCTGAGTGTATAGGTGTTCCAACCAGTCACCCCCCCCCCCCCCCAACCCCCCAGGAGGTCACTTTGAAATGGAATAGATTTTTCTCATACTCAGTCAAGGCTGCAGGGAAGGTCACTTCATTAATCAAAGCTAAATGCCACTGTCTGCCCGTCTTCCTTCTTAACCAAGCAACACACACAGATAACATCATTGATTAATACTAATAATTAATTCTCCCTCAGTACAGAACAGCGGAGAGTATCATTCAGTTCGGAACCTTTAATTACTATGTAAAGACTCATTAGGTTAATGCCACCGGCTGCTCTGATGGCACAAGGGGCAAATAGATGTCTTCCTCTAGCTGTGGCCTTTCGTGAAACAAGCTTCTTGTCCCCTCTCTCCTCGTTCTCCCGTTTCCTATGTCTCCCTCTCATTATCCATACATGCTAGCCTACTTTCTCTGCTGATTCAGTGTTGCAAAATGTCATGTCAGATTTCGCTTGAGAGGATTTTGGCAAACGGGCTGAAGCACAAATGATGGGAAGAAAGAACAGATATGCCGCATGCCTGTTTTGTAATCATGTATACGTATGTGTGTGTGTGTGTATGTGACTTTGTCGGGCGTCACAGAAACGCCACAAGTCACAGTATCTGCATCATAAGCAAGAACAGAGGACATGCCATGTTATTTCACCATCCACCAATCCATATCGTATGCTGACACCATGTGACCTCTAGCTCGGGGCTTTTGGTTTTAAAATAATACTATGTGACATGTTCACATAAAGAAAAGTGTCATCTACTGTTTCATTCAGTCTCTTTACTTCTGTTGTCAGCTTATTAAAAGCAGAGTAATGATCCAGCTTATGAATACTTTTTAAATATGCAGTTTAGGGCCTGGAACATCTTTCCTGGGAATAATCCTCCCACACACAGGATGTGATGCATTTTTCATGTCCAAGTCATTATAAATAAAACAAACTTGGTCATTAGCATTGTCAGTGATAGCCACAGATCCAGGAAGAATCTTTTTGTTTTATCACGCAAGATGTTTTAGAAACATATCTGTGCACACAAACCTGCAAAGATCCCTGATCTGGTGGAACAGTGAATGCACCATTCAGGTTCTCCGTTCAGCTCAGCCTGGATGTTAGCTCCATCTTGTGGCTATATTTATAATTGTCCGTTTAAAAAAAAAAGTGTGCTCAGAGAATGTGGTGAGCTTAGCTGGCTTTAAGGCCGTGATGATGATGTTTATGAAAGTGGGATCATCATTTGTGTTGAGTTTAACCACCGTGTGAGGAAAATAAAAATGCATCAGCAGATCATCATTATACTGAATGTCTTTTCCTTTGCATGAATGGACTAAAACATACTTCATAAAGTTCTTAGGAAACCACCAGCTTTGTTGTTTTCATGTCAAATTCTGCGATCATTGGCATTTGGATTGGAATGATGTGACGGAAAGTTGTTCTTCTAGCAAACTGAGTTAAACTCATGGTGTAATGGAGCTTTTACACAGCAGATATTTGTTGATGAAATATGAACTAGTAAGACATACACAGTATTTAGGGATTCACTACAGTTTTAAGAGGATATTGTTTAACTGTAATCACCTTGTAAAAGACCTTTCTAAACAGTTTGAACTAGTAATTAATACTTAATGTTTAATTTTGCAAATTAATCCTGACCATACTTGTGATGAATGTCATTTAATTTACCCAGAGTGACATCAGCCAACTCAAGTAATTGATTCTTGACTTTATGGACGTTTTGTCCCAGTATATGAAAAGTAATTACATAAAGTATTATAAACTCCACAGGACAGAGGGACACTGCAGTGCTGCCAAATGTACCTAAAACCTTCTAGGTTTTGGTCAAGGTGAAGAAAAAATGTATTCAACTCATTTGGTTTTTTGTGTAATGAGACTATAAAATGATACCAGTGCCAGATGCTCCAGCCATTAGTGAGATAATTATTTAAAGGTTACCTTACAGAATAAATTCCATTGTAAACAACATGCATGAGGACAGTTTAATTGGACTTGATGTAACAATTCCTGAAGAACTCAGCAGTGATTGCCTTGGGTGGTTTTGGAGGTATTTCGACACAAAAAATGCTATGCTGTATGGAGACCGCTTTTTGTGGATGGGGTCTTTCTTTTGGGCGCTCCAGTTTCGTATGTTCTTTTCTGTATATGTTCAATTAGTAAGTCTCACTAAAGCAACAATAAACACAAATGATGTTTCCACACAGACAGCTGTTTGCTTTTGTAGACAAAATCAAAGTTGTGCCAGATCTGCAGACTCAAACTCAGCTCCCTGCCCACTATCGATCCGTCAGTTCATAGCGGTGCAAATATGAATCTATAATAGCTGTGGCATAAACAAACAGACCTATTTTAGAGGTACAAAAAAAGAGAGATCCTACTGCATCGTCGAGAGGTGTGTACAATTTAAATACGGTGTTTTGTCACTACAGCTGCAGCATAAAAAGCTTACAGGGCCCTTATGTGCACGCTTGAAAAATAGGCAATAGGTTATAAATATCACCAAAATTATTTTACAACTCAAGATTATCGTGCGACCTGTCCAGGGTGTACCCCGTGTCTTGCCCTAGGTCAGCTATGATTGGTACCAGTGACCCCTGTGACCCTTATGTGGAGGATTAGGCAGTAGAAGACGGATGGATGGATCATCGTGGTGGTGGCAATTTATTTTACTTTTATAAAAAAAAAACGCAACCAGCAAAGTAAATACAGTACACCGTTCATATCACAAAATGCAGCATTAATGTGTGCATGCAAGTACGCGATTACACCCCCACTGTGTTATTGGATTAGGCTCGTCCAAATTAATGAGAGGGCTGTTTTTTGTTTAATACCAGACTGAAGTCAGTTGGAACGCAGCCAATTTGGATAGAAAAAAAACCTTTAATGAGTGAAAAGGAAAATGCAGAGAGTGTATATATGCAGGGTGTGCAGTAATAAAATCACACTGATGTAAAACAGGACAAACCAAAGACAGAAAGTTACCAGAACAGCTGAAAAATGTGCTAAACTGATTTACATGGTTTCTATGGCTCTGGTCTAAATCTAGGCCCATACGCATATGTATGTGCATATCTATCCATCCATCTATCCAGCTCAAACCCGGGTCTTCTTGCTACAAAGGCACCCCAATCGTGTGGCCTGCTGAACACATACCTGGTTTGAGGGAGAAAGATCACCTTCATGGTAGTTCTTTAAGAAAACTGTCTTTAACGAAAGCCCTCTTTTTTTCTGGGGCTTTCAAGTATAGTTCAAGAAATCATCCTTGCTCAATTTCCAATTCAATTCAATTTTATTTGTATAGCGCCAAATCATAACATACATTATCTCAAGGCACTGTACATAGACAACATCAAGGAGAGCAGAGAACCCCAACAGTTCACACAATGAGCAAGCACTAGGCATCAGTGGAGAGAAAAATCTCTGACAGAACCAGGCTCAGATGTGCGGTCATCTGCCTCGTCCGGTTGGGGTGAAAGGAAAAATGGGGGACAGCGGAGAGGTGGGGGACAGAAAGGACAAGAGGGAGATGAGGTAGAGACAGAAGAGAGAGAGAGACCAGGAGCAGATACACAACAACTGTATCAGGTTACAAGTTTATACAGTTAATGATATCGACTTTTTAATTATAGCACAATAATAATGGTGATGATATGGGTAGCCTCGAAAACTGGATCTTGGTCCCGCAACCTGCATGATGAGAATACAGAGAGAGAGAGAGAGAGAGAGAGAGAGGGAAGGAAGGAAAGACACAAACTAGGGAGAGAAAGAGTCAGCAATGAAGACTGAGACCTGATCAGAGTGAGAGGATAGAGTCCTCCATGTCACACAAAGGATATCTTCTTCTTTCTTGAGACTCGAGTCTAATCACTTGAGTAAACAGAGACTGGTTTAGACTACATCGTGAAACTCCAGCGAGTGGGCGGAATCGTTGCTCTTCAGAAGAGACGAAAGGATGAAAAGTGATTTTTGAAAGTCAGCGAGTTCAGCAGCTGGCCAAGTAACAGCTGAGTCACTGGTATTGATCCACACAGCCATCCATTTTGATTCTCACAGATACAGTATGTAACAGTCATTTTGTTCCATACAGCAGTAAAGATCTCACTTATTGCACACTTAAAAAATAGTCACCTTATCCTTTTTAACTTTAATTGCTGCCACTAGCACCGTCTCAACTCCCAAACAGACACTGCACATCTACAACCCTGAGAATAGAGTTAAATTCACTCATTTATTATTCACTGTGTAATCATTTATACAAACTAGAATACGACTTCCACCATTTGTCTTTAGTTTACATTCTCCAAAGGAATGAAGAATTTGTAATGATGCCTTTGCAGACTCACATTTAAATACACATTTGATTTTTTATTCCATAGTAATAGTAAAGCACATATTAATACAGAAGTGCTCACATTTCTATCACACTGTTACTGTGACAGGAGGTCAGTGTTTTTATCAGCTGTTATGGGAGAACAACACTGTTTTCTGTCTATGCAGGGTTTATTGTAAGTGGAATGTTCGTTCAAATGTGTAAAAACTGCACCATATATAAGAAATATTTCTTCAAGTCATAGTATTACCGTAAAATAGAAAAAATCTATACTTTATTTGGGTGTGTAGGCTTAGTGTACATGTTTTTCATCCGTCCATGTTTCCTGTTGACTCTCATGATTCATGAACTCTTGGCAGTTTACAGAAATTATTCATGAGAAGTAACACGTACTTTGTGTGGGTGAGAGCAAATCAAGTCACTGACATGTGTGAGCAGGCAAGTCTCGACTTTCACGCCAGGATTTCATGGTTTGAATAGTGTTGCAACACTTTAGTTGGAATGGAATGGATTTTTACAGGACAACGTTTTGCTGCAAATACGGTCACAAGAGGCGACATGTTAAGTGTTCGTCCAGGCAACTTAGCATTTGATCTGCTGTGATAGATTGAACGTGAATGTACAGTACTGTTGTGCTGCGTAAAATACACCAGAGGACAATACCGGAAAAGGGGTTATTTCCCTTTCAAAATAAAGTTGTGTTTGATTATTTAAGACAGGCCCATGATCAAGTCATATGAAACGAGAAAAGGCTGGTGTGTTTGCAATTGTGTCTGTTCTTTATTTAGAAAAAAAAAAACACTTTCATGTTAAAATGAAAACTGGCCATCAGCAATATTTAAATTATAATACAATAATACATTTATTACATTAGTAAAAGTACATTTAATTACATACAAGCTTGTCTAATGTTTTATTTACAATGTCTACATGTTATTAATGACTAAATGTTTTTATTATATTCTATTTCTGTCTGTTTTGTTATTTATAGATTTATTTTTGCATCATCATCATGTTCTTTTTTATTGAACTATATATCAAAACAAAGACTTATATTTGTGCACTGAAATCATCCTGACTATTTTTAATTTGTAATATCATAATGGATTGTCAATATATCATTTTAATATTAAATCACTGAACAGTGAACTGTTTTTCACTTGACTGGCCACCTATTGACCAGACTAGAAGTTCACTGGCTCCCAGGTTATTTTGAGTTTGAGGACCCTGGTTTGTCCACTAGATCATCTTCTTTACACTCAACTGAAAAATTACCCACAACCAGGCTGTGGAGGAGAGGAAACCTGCTATGACCAGCTGGGTTGAGTGGGAAGACAGACACAACATGGGCAATATAAATATGTAATAAGAAGGAGAGGAAAAAGACATTCTGAGAGGAAGGAAACAAGAAAGCATACAATTACAGGAGAAAGAGGACGTCAAGCTTGTAATCTCCGTGAGTGGAACATGACTATGGACAGATCTGGAGGGACTGGAATTAAAAGGGCATCTTATAGGACACTGCATCACTTACTCCACTAGAAAGGCACCCCTTTAGAATGATAAAAAAATTTAAAGAAAATATTAAAAAATAACAACTGTATGAGGCTGTCTGATAGACTGTGTGTGAACACACTTGACAATTGTTTGGAAGTAGAACATTATTATAAAGTAACATACTACAGCTTCAATCCGTAGACCTCATGTGACTAGGTCTAACGAGCATTATTTTGAAAAGCGAAAACGGAAGTGAACCGTGCGGCGCACTGTGTCGTACTTGCACTGTGTGTGATTTTTTTCTTTTTTTTTTGCTCTATGGTTTTGCTGTACCTTGTGAAGAAGTGCCAGGCATACAGGAGGAGGGAGGAGAAGTTTACTCTAGCTTCACCTTCTCCTCTTCATCATGGAGGCCCGGCCACATTTCTCTCGGGAGGAAATCAACAGCACGGTGTGGGAGGTACCGGACAAATACACACGGCTTAAACAGATCGGAACCGGGGCGTACGGTTCGGTGTGGTGAGTGGTCTGCCATTTACTGTACGTTCTGTGTGCGCTTGTGTGTGTGTGTGTGTGTGATATACCAGTGCTGGGCCCGAAATATAACGCTGCATCACAAACACTGTAAACTCGAACTCTTACGTCACCGCTGTGACTTATGTAGACAAGTTATTACACCTGACATGTTGACACGTTGTTATTATTAATACGCCGCATGAGTTATTAACACGGACACCACTTATGCTATAACCTCCGGCTCTCTGCCATATGTATGAAGTCTGTACAAAAACAGAGCAGATGTGGATCCTGTGTCAGAGTCAAAGATGGCCTCTTTGCACTTTAATCCGCATATACAGTCACATATAAGGTACATAGAAAGTATTAATGAGTGCTACCATGCACATGGATTTTTGAAATTATATTACATCAAATGTAATTTTACTGACTATGGGTCTTTTGAATGCCATGTATTTTAATTAATAAAAACATGGCATTCAAAAGGAACCTTGTAAGGGATTGGTGATCTGTTTGGACTTGCACCCATCATTGTGTGAACACCAGAGCTCAAAACATCTGACAAAATGATCTATTAATTGTGATTTTTTTTCTGACAGATGTGAGTAAAAGTTGAGCTACAATTTAGTATTCACTGTGTAATTGATTTAAAACAAATGGTGGAGCATTCCCTCGAAACACCAATAGAACGTGATTACTCTGTATTTTACTACAAGATGGAAACATAAATAGGATATGAATTGTTTTCAACATTGTATGAGTTACATTTCCACTGAACATAGAGCAATCAAAAATAGGAGAATGGGATAGCAGGCTTTGCGATTGCATTGTGTCAAATTGCATTTATGATCGTTTAGCTTTAGGAGATGTCTCCCAATCTTCTAATGTTACATTTGTTTTTTGTTTTTGTGCTGAATCTGAATCTCTATATTTTAATTAATTTTCTAGTCTTCACTGGATAAAAGAAAAATCTGTGGTGTGGGACTTAAAGTTGGTCCATGTGTTTACAGTTGACATGCAGTCAGGTTTCATACAAGGACTGTGATTCTGTATCATGAGTACATGCACAACCCCAGGGGGAATCCCACTATCTCTGTAAAGTCATTTTCTTTTATTAATCACAAAAGCTTTTTTTCTATTTGTTAAAGCCTTCAGCATTCTGTCAATTAATATTGGAGAGTTATAAATGACCCTTATCATTTGAATTGTGTATGGTCTGAATCCACAATGTACTTAAAAGTATGTGACACGCGGCTTAATATGTTTATAATGGTGGGACGTAAAGTGCTTTTCACACCATTAATCCTGGTTAGTGACAAAAAAACAATTAGAGGACAAAAACTCTTTGCTTTCATAGCATTACTCTGGTAGATCACATGTCCATCTTTAACCTAAATCAAACTACATTTTTCTACTCATGTTTATGCTATGAACTACATACTGACTATTGCATGTGGAAAATGTTTATAATATGTAATTATCCATAATACTGTAGCATCACAACTGGTATAATTTTGTAATTCTGTTGTAAATATGCTGAATGGGATTATCTGAATTTCCATGTTTTTAGTTTTATTCACAAAAAAATTCAGTCAGTTTTGGCATCTGGTGACACTATATGTTTAATCTGAGTTGATAGACCATAATTCTCATGGTTGTTTTCACATTGGTTTATACAGTGGATACCTGTGGGGACCGAACAATGTTAATTGTGAGAACTTTAGTTAAAAAGGTAAAGAAGGTTTCAGTGAAAAATGCTCTCATCTATCATCATCTACTTTGGTGCTCCTGGGGTCAGAACCACAGATAGCGGCCTGCTGTTGATGGTCTCCAGGGTTAAGGATTATAGTGTGGGAGGTAAAACTTAAAATGTCTGACCTTTAAGAGAAGCACAATCTAGAGAATTGGGATTATGCCTCCACCATTATCTGTAATCTTTGTAAAGTGCACATCTCACAAAACCCATCTTGTAAGAAATTACAAACATAGGAGTAGAAGGAAATAATCATAACTGAATAATATTCATCAGTTTAATTCCCACTGCTTGTTTGAGCTTATTTGTGTTTATATTTGACATTGATTTTGACTGTTTTATGTGATGTTGACTGTAATATCCTGCATAAATGCGTCAGTGTTGTCAACAGCACAGAGCATGAATGATGTGTGTAATGTGTGTTGGTGGATGTGGCTCCAAATAGCCTAACAAGCCTTTCCACCTACGGTTTGGTGCCCTGCAGATCACTGCAATCATGCACATCATCAGTTGCCAAACATTTGCATGTTGTTGCCCAATAAACACACACACACACGCACACACACACACGTGTGACTTTTTGTCCCCACAAGTCCCCACAAGTCCCATAATGTGACTGTGTAAACCGTTTTAGGTCCCCACAACATTAGTAATACCCGCACACACACACACACTCACACTATGAGAGTGACATACAGTAACTGTCCCTCTAACCACGAACATCTTTTCTGATGCACATGATTTGATGTAGACCTTCTCAGAAAGAGTGAAACCTCAACAGGCCGCCGTCTGTCAGTTGTCTACTTGTGTGACTTCAAACGAGTGGCATCATAGTGAAACTAGACGCAGCATGTGCAGAAAGTGACTTGCTATTACCTTACTCACCACAGCTCAGCAATAAATGAGAAAACTACAGAGAAAGTGGCCCTCAAGAAGCTCCACAGGCCCTTCCAGTCAGAGATCTTTGCTAAGAGGGCCTACAGAGAGCTGCGGCTGCTCAAACACATGAAGCACGAAAATGTGAGTAGATAGAAGCTTGTTTTCAGCAGTTTCTTCTGGCTCCCATGTCTCTGTGTTACTCACCTCTCTCTTTCATTCCACCTAGGTGATAGGACTTCTTGATGTGTTTACAAGTGCCTCAGGCTTTGATGACTTCCAAGACTTGTAAGTATTTTTCATCATATTAGCAAACCCCTCAGGCAGAGACAGACAACGCCTTTTTTTGATGAACTGCAGGCCAGGGTTTAACCAACAGTATTACTTACAGGACTGGGAATTAGGATTGTTTGGCCACTGTCATTTTGAAACAAGAACTGACCATAACATAAGAGTTGCCACAAAGGTGGTAGCTCTCTATTGTCTAAAGTATCAGTGTGTATCATTGAGAGAAGATGTACATTCGTTTTAGCATCAGAATTTTCCTAAACAGGAACCAAGCGGCCCAACTGCCTAAAGCTGAAATAATAAATAACAGCCCCAGGGGTGTCCACACACTTTTGGCCACATAGTGTTTGCTTTTGTAGACTCAGCTGCTGAATAGTGACACACTGTGGGGTTTTGCTTGGTTTGTTATAATGTCATTATACTAGTCTGAAACTGTGTTTCAGTGAAGCAAACATTACTGAATGTGCTGCAGTCTTTGGATGTTTGTTGATGTGTGTCCAACACTCTTGATGACTTTATGTTTGCATTTATTGTGAAATAATGACTTGGTGAAACATTGAACATTTTTTGGTTACAATAGATTAAGAGCAGTGGAGAAAGAGGGTTACATAAACAAACAGAAAGTATAAAAAATACATGGAGTGCAGCATTTACTGGGTGAATCAATCTCAAATATTGGCTTTGGCAGCCTTCTCAGTATCTCCTCTTTTTTTCGCAGCTACCTGGTGATGCCTTACATGTTTACTGACCTGTCAAAGGTGCGAGGTCACCTCTCAGAGGACAAAGTTCGGTTTCTCGTCTACCAGATGCTCTGTGGACTCAGGGTGAGCCAGGGGTGTCTGTTCAGAAAGTTATCATTTTATCACATTTAAAGTCAAAATAAAGGTCCAATTTGTAACATTCAGAAGGGTTCAGTGCCAGCAATTACACATACTGCCCAAAGTATGTATAAGTGTATAATCCCTTTAAAATAAAAAAATATTTGATTTAGAATTAGCCTTTTATATGTACTGTACTTTAGGCAAAGATCTTGCTTTATGGAGGCCCCCCATTTTTGGCTGCCACATTTCTACCGCAGCTTGAACGGATAATCCAGCCAGAGTTTGCATTTCACATTTTGAAGTGGAAGCTTACTGCACAAACAAAGAAGAAGGGCAGACATTCTGGTATGTGAAGGCCATCGTGGTTCCCCGATGCCCTCACTCCTCCCTTTCCCAAGTGCAGATTTCTGCCAATCGTAGATGTTACCAACTGTGCCTTCAAAGCTGTTATTGACATAGCACATGTATGTAATGAAGCATGCAGTCTACGTTTCAACCTGTTGGAAAAAAAAGTACAGTACAGAAAATAAGACAGGAAAGCTGTATAGATCATTTCTGAAGTTGTATTTCTTTGTCATTAGCCATAAAATATTTTAAATATCACTCTATTCAAAACTTAATTTTAGTTAAATGTATAGCTACATATTACAGCGTAGAGTGGAATTTACTTGCGAGCTCATAGGTTATAGATTATAGGTATATTAATGTTAATAATACAACAAATGTCTGACTGTTTGTGTCTCCTGTCCTTCACAGTACATTCACAAGGCTGGGATCATCCACAGGGTAAGTCAACTAGTGAAATTGGCGCTGCTTTCAGACATTCACTTCCAGCTGCACCACGAAAGGACGCGTGAATGTTGATGCAATTCATCATAGCTTGAGTCTGATTTAACTCTGCCCCAACAGGTAGGATGAGTTGATTCACCTCTGACGTCTCACGGCATGTCTAGAGTTGTTAGGCCACACCCTTCAGCACAGTCAACCAACTCCTGTGGGTGTGTGTGGAATAGTAAAAGTAGAATTACACCTATAAAGCGCAGACATCAAAAGTAGTAGATGCTGGCTGACAACGTGTTCAGTCACATCATTGATGCAGATTCACGTTGGCAAACAGGACACAAATAAATATCCCAGCCTTCCAAGACAATCAGTGTAATTCTGTCATTCTGTGTTGGATAAAATCTGTGGTAATGCATATAAAATGAAATATAGAGATGTGGTGGACACAAAGAAAGTAGTAGTTTTAAAAGAACTTCTCTGTGTACGTTCTCGCTATTTAAATCGTAACAATTACCATTTGTTTACTTTTAATTTGGCTGCCCGTGTTTGGTGATAGTTACCTGTGAATTTGTCAGAGACGGAAGTGTTTGTTTATTGTTTGGCCATTTCTTCTGACTCAGAACACTGTTTAAGTGTTACTCTGCTAATACAGTAGTAATCCTTGGATCAGTGAAGGTGTTACCAAACAATCACTAACAGACCAGCGCTTATCAGACATTATGTCACAGTGTTTCATGAATGACTCTGCATAGTTGCCACAGTGAGACTAAGACAAAGAACCATGTTCGGCTGCAGGAACTACAAGCACTAAAGCTTTGCCTTCCCAGTCCCAGTTTTCATACTGCACAGTTCAAACACCGTGTTTTCCTGTTAATCACAATGTGCACTAAGTAACCATCAATCTGCTCGTTTTCTTTTACAGGATCTTAAGCCTGGAAACTTGGCAGTAAACCAAGATTGTGAACTAAAGGTGTGTTTGTCTCAGGGTGACACTAAAATAAAGTTGGATGACATTTAAATGGCAGGGCTGCTGCCATTTAAATAAACAGATTTTGCCAAATAATGTGATACAGAATATGTGTAAGATTAACAATATACACGAAGCAGCATTAAAGAAAGAGATTATGGTTTGTGCATTTTCAAAATTGATGACTCTAATATTAGTTTAACACCCAGTAAATGATGTAAACAAATGGCCGTGTGCTCATGTTCCTTGTTGTGATCAGTTTCTTTGCCTCTAATGCAGATCCTGGACTTCGGTCTGGCTCGTGGTGCTGATGCTGAGATGACAGGCTACGTGGTGACCCGTTGGTATCGGGCACCTGAGGTCATTCTGAACTGGATGCACTACACCCAGACTGGCAAGACAACTATAGCTGTTACCCATTCTCACCTGTGACGGCCTTGCTGTCGTCTTATTGTTTAGTTGGCCTGTCTGTGCTCTGTTTTTTGTCATTTGTTGTGTGGAGATTTTTTTATTGTGGGGTACTTTAAGGGGTCAGCAGGTTTTCTGTTAGTTGCTTGGGTGTCATTCTGACAATAAATCTTTTTTTTCGTGTTGGCGCATATGACAGTGGCCTGATAGTGCTGAGACCTGTCGCTGCAATTGACTGAGTCAGTGTGACTTGTGTCCACAGATTTATGTTTATTCAGCAGATGCTGTAGGAGGTTTTAATTTCGTAAACAACATCTACAGGATGACGTGTGGCAGAGAGAGAAAGCAGCTCTGACAAGTGTACACCTTTCATAGGATTATATTACTCACTGAGTTCCCCAGTATAAACAGTACAGTAGATTCTGCTCTCTGTTGAGAATAGGAACTTTGCTCTGGTATTAAATGCCACCTTCCCCATTTCCGCTCCACTGAGCTGAACTTGAAACCCTTTTGTGTTGCTGGGATGTGTTTTATCTTGGATTCTCAATAATGTTCTGTTTTGCTTTGCTGTTGATTCCAGTGGACATCTGGTCTGTGGGCTGTATCATGGCAGAGATGATCAATGGAAAAACCCTTTTTAAAGGAAAAGACTGTATCCTTCCATGTGTCTCATCCGTTGACTGGACATTTAACTTTTCAAGTATTCTGTAAAGTTTCAGTGTACAGAGAGATTTAATATCGCTCCAACAAATCATTGTGATAATAAATGAGATTGGTAGCCACTTGATTTAACGGTGACAGTTTCTGATGTGCTCCATAAATCTTGAAAATGGAGCATAAAAGGCAGTTACAGTGAAGCTAAAGCAACATGTTTCCTCAGGCAGCATCCATTGCTGCTTTTACTGCACTATTACTTTATTCTTCATGTTTTATGTTTGCCTTTTATGTTCTTTTTTGTACCCTAAGCACTTGATACTAATTTATAGCACAGCGAGTAAATGAAGCTGTCACTGTCTCATCAAATGGCTGTAATTTTCTTTGATTACGTTTTGCGGACTTGAGGCACCAGAATAAACGGTCTAAATCCTTGACTGTAAACTGTTTACAACCAGACATGGACCAGCTGACACAGATCATGAAAGTGACTGGAGTGCCTGGGCCAGAATTTATACAGAAGCTGGACAGTCCAGAGGTAGGACAAATCACTCTGTGTTACTATATGTCATGAATACGTATACTGTATGTCATCAATCCCTGACCTGAGTGATATTTACCAAATTGATTAATGCTAATAACTCGAGAGAGTGGTATAAAGCCTGTCCGTAAAGGAAATTGAACGACATTACCCTAAATGATTTCCCATGAAATCTCATTTTAATAACGCTGAAGTCTCAGTAGCAGCCCTCAGAGGTTGCAGTATAAATGACATACTGCAATAAAAACATGCTGAAGACTTTGCCAGTCTTACCCTTACCCTGCCTTTCACGCTAAGTTCAACTGGGATTGGCACCAGCAGCCCGCCCGACCCTCATGTGGAGGATAAAGCAGTGGACGATGAATGAATGAATGACTTTGCCAGTGGTGGGAGTAAAAACAATGTGTCCTGAGGGTGGCACTAGAGGAGAAGCCAGGGCAGGACAGTGTGGCCAGGAAATTCAACTTAAAGAAATGTAAAATAATGATAGAAATATGAATTCTGTCTGACAGGTACAACCATTAATAATCTATTAAACATGTTTTTACTAGTCAATCTGGGCACCAAGCTCTCAAACTCTTTGTTCATTTTATGGCAGATTCATGAGTCATCTGCGTGACGCGCTGCTGAAAGAGCTTCGGCAGATATTTTTATCTCTGCATGGAAGGTGTTTTGTTCTTCATGTTGTGTCTGACTGAGCATCTTCATCAGCCTTGTGGTTTATAATGAACTAGAAATACATTGAAAATAACATTCTTTAAATGCCAGTTTAGAGATTAGATACAAAATATGTTGGTTTAGTATGCTCCTGCAAGACTGACTCCATGTAAGCTGCTGTTTTGTTTCTTCTTTTTGTTCGATGAATCAGGCCAAAAGTTATGTAAAGGCTCTTCCACGGTATCCCAGAAAAGACTTCTCTACACTGTTCACCAGAGCCAGTGCAACGGGTAAGTTGGCAAACAGTGACTGTGACATGTCTTGACAGGTTGACACATCCACAGATGTTTGTATTTACCTTTTACCAAACAGAGCCAGAATTCTAGATTTTTGAGAATTCACTTGAGTAAGAGTAATCATCTGTTTCATTTGTGTACTCGGTCTATTTAGAGCCTCAGTGTTTCAGAGTGATGCAGCACAGTAATGACTTGCATCCCATGATTTTTTTATGTCTGCATTATTCCATTCCACTGACCATTCGCAGGTATCGACCTGCTGGAGAAGATGCTGGTTCTCGACGGAGACGAGAGGCCCACGGCAGAATTGGCCCTGGAGCACCCGTACTTCAACTGCCTAAGAGACCCAGATGACTTTCCTGAGCCTGCACCATATGATGACAGCCATGACAACGCCACGTTGTCTCTAGAGGAGTGGAAGAGTTAGTGAAATATAATTAAACATTAATTAGATATGGCAGTTTCTATGGCATTTTATGAGAAAGATATAAAGAGAAGTAACAGCATTTGGAAACAGTGGAGCAGTTGAACATCTTATTCTTCAAATGGTCAGAGTGGACATTTTCTTTATAGCGTGTTGAATTATTAACAACACCAACACTTAAATGCAGGACTTCTGTCAACGCACTTATCAATAATTAATATTAAAATGCCATACACGATGTATAGAGTCAGTATATTTCTATTTAAGTGATTATAGACATGCTGAACATGCAGAGCAAAAATGTTTTTATTCTTTCTGCCCTCAGGGTTATGTTTCAGAGAGGTGAAGAGCTTTGTGCCGTTCCCACGGCGAGACTCCAAAAGGAAAAACACCCTGACGATGTCTCCCTGACCTGATGAATATCCAAACAACACATAATACAGCCACTGGTGCCCTTGTATATTCTAACTATGGATTTACTTTATTTCTCTTGGCCTGGATATGGTTAGATTTATGAATGAGAGTGATAATTTACCATGGGGTTTTTTGTAATGTGCAATTATTTCCTTATTGTATATTGCGCTTTGTGTCACACATTCTTTATCGGTGAGTTTTCTTTATTGTGACCAAATGTCACAGAGTTTACTGTAATATTTACTGTAATATTGTTTACAAATTAAAACAATAAGACTTATAGCCAACATGACCATATCCTTGCCAGCTGGTACAGAGAGGCTGTTATGTGATAAGTAAAAATGCAAAGTCATCATTTATTGCTGTTTAAATTATTTCCAGACACTAGGTCGGGACCCATGAATGGGTTGTGGGAGATATTTTCTTTCCAGAATTTAAGCTCATTCATTTTCGCCCACAGTCACAGGATTCACTGGAAACAATTACAGCTGAAGTTAACTACTGTCCAAGGTGCAACATACTACGCAAAGGTGGGCTTTTCACAAAACACATAAATAAACGTGATATGCATTTTGTACACTAGATTACGATGCAATAATTAAACTCATACAAACCAGGCCCACCTTTTACAATAGAAAGATGTAAATGAAATATATATGTACAACGTTGTTGTAAACAATCAGATACTCCATTAATCCCCTCCCTAAATGCATTCATCTGGTCTTATTTTTATTGAACATGTGGATGGAATTGTGAAATAAATAACATTCATTCATTAATTTTCTGGAGCATAAACTGTATATGTGTATACATATATATATATATATATGTATATATATTCCCTAAAAATATGCACACATTTGTTCTGCAGTCTTGATGGTGTATCATCTTAAAAAAGTGGGTCCTCATAAAAATGTTGGCAACAGTGGTTGAAATAATTGTGTCATCCATTTTAAAAAGAATCCTGCACAGGATATCTTACGGAGTCTGGTCTAAATCATTCAGAAAACTGCTGGCATGTTGTGATTTCTCTGAACGAGTGAACACGTGAGTTTTAATGAGTAGAATAAACATGAGCATGTTTGCTCACATGTGCTGTGACAGTCACGACAGGTGTCAGGTTTTCAAAGCAAAAGTCCAGACAAACGCAGTGAGTTCATAGTGTTGTGCTGAAACTAAATAGTTGTGCTGAATCTACACATTTAAAAATAATGACACTGTTCTTATTTAGCTCGATACAAGCAACTTGCGCGCGAAAATGATGGCGTTATGACGTCAAAGGGGCAGGTTTAACACGTATCAATCTGCTGTTGTCAAGGTAGCCCAAATGCGACCGTGAAAGCGGAAGAGGGGGTATTTTGCCATCAAAATAAAACCACGCACTAATGTAATTTTTTCCGATTTTCCATTTAAATATATAAAAAATGGGCTCAGAATCAGTTTTATTGCTGAGTAGTCTTCAATGTACAATAAATTGGTTCTGGTGTTTTGACTCAGAAACAAGAAGATATGATTAACGTGAATAGGAAAGGATATGGACTTGAAACCAGAAGGTTAGACAAATCAATTCCTGGGATGGGCCGAGGGCGGTTGTGCCATGAGCAAGGCACCCAATCCATCATTGCTCCTTGTGTGTGTTCACTACTGGTGTGTAAAAATTATTGATTATATGCAGAGGTCAAACTCACTGTCACTAATAGGTGTGTGTGTGTAAAATAATTCATTCTAATTCTAACAAAGATTCAGGCTTGACAAAATAATTAAAGGAAAGGAAAAGTTAACAAAATAGAAAACACTGTAAAAGAGAGGGCAAAAGAAAAGGCAATAAAATGTACAAGAATATACATTATTAAGTGTAAGAATGTGTTTGTAAAATGTACAAAAATATCAAAATAGGAAAAAATAATAGTATATCAAGTGTGGGGACAAAACTCTAAATAAAAAGAATGAAAAGTAGTTTCCTTGAAATTTTAACCCCTGAAAATATAAGTATGGGCCGCAGTATAGCTTCTGTGCATTGATAACTACAGTTATAGGCTGAATAACATTTATACTGAGACAGTGACTATGATGGCAAAGAAGAATCAATGCACACAACTCCATCTGAAATTTGTTTTACCTTATTATATGTCGACTATGCAATGCAGCGCAATAAGGACTTTAATTTGAAAGGTGTTGCCGGAAGTGCCAAGTTTCTACTAGGGCTAGTATTGATTCTGAAGTTGTCGGATCCAAATAGCTAGCAAGCTAGCCGAAGGAGGCTAGTGTTTCTCCTTCTCGCAAAATTAGGTCGCCATTAAGCTGTTTCTCAGATTATTGATACAACACGCCACTGGTGTTCTCATTAAATCAGTAGAATTGACTCTTCACACCCCATACGCTGTGTTGTGCAGGAACGAATGCGTTTTAAAATAGCGATATTTACCGGCTCTGGCAGCAAACTGTGCCTGGCTAACGGTGGCTCTTAGCCTCGGGAGTACAGCAAGTTAAGTGGCTAGCTGGGCAACCATTACTGAAGAGGCGGCTTTTGACCGCCGGTTGTGTCAATCGCTATAATAGGTAAGATCATTTTTGCTTGTTCGTTATTATTGTGTGGTTCGGAACTTTCCGCCCGATGTTAACTAGCCGTATTAAAACTTGTTCCACGCCTCGTCTAGGTTAAAAAATAAATAAATCAGCTAAGCTCAGTACTGTCAGTCTGTTAAAGTTAGCAGGCTAGCTAGCTGATATTTTTACTCGTCAGTTTACATTCTCGTTTCCGTTTCAGAATACAAGCAAAATACTGTGCCTTTCGAATCACACATTTACAAGACACGTTGCTGCGTTGAAATTATTAAACAAATTGTAGAATTGAAACAGCAGAAGCGCCCTTTACAGACTTTAAAACTGTAAATATGGCTGACATTTTACTCTAGAAATAGGGACACGGATCTGCTGAGATGGTCGCGTTCTGGACGCTGATTGGCTGCGGGTTGCTTCAATCAAACTTTCCTGATATCTGGTTTGCTAAGTCCGTTGTGTTGTGGCTCGCCCTGATACGAGTTGTCAACAGTTAATGGGATAGAAGTCGAGAATAATCGAAGTTCTTAAAACCTTTCTGGAGTTGACAGTCTCTGTGTTTAGACAGTTAAGCGTTGACATCATGGTGACTGCTGGTCACCTGTTAATGTCTTACTTGTAGGATTTAATAAACCTGAGGTGTGTGTGTGAAGGAATGTTTACATACAGGTGACATCCGTCCCGAGTAATACCGTGCAGGAATCTACAGCAGTAAACAAACAGACAACAGTTTAGAAATGACTTAAATTGAATGTACATTTATGCAGTTAGGCTTAGTTTTTCTAAATGATGCCAAAATCACGGGGACTAAACAGTTTTAGTATCAGTAAATGAATAATTATAGATGGATGTTTTATGTCTGAATCTGAATCTGAATCTGAATCAGATGAGATGAGTTTTCTATGGTGGCCGACGGGCAAACACACTGCAGCGACCCAAAACACATGCAGGAGGAGAAACAAGTGCGTTTTCCCCTGTTGCCACTCTAGTTTCCTGATCAGTTTTAATAATTGTAAATTTTGTCCTCAGAGATTTGATAAATGCTGCAATGTGTACTTAAACTAAGTTTCATTTGATTACGTAGTTTGACATATTTTTTTGGTGATTGTTTCAAGTATTTCATATAATTTTATATTTCTTTTATTTAAAACATTGTGTACTGCACTAAGCACATACATAGTGAGACAGAGAGACATACAATTTGTGCTAATCAATGAATAATTGAAGTTTAGCAACTTGTGTTTTATTTGTTTTTATAATCCGTTGCATTTTATCAAATGGAGGGCAGAATTGACATCATTATATTACTGCTTGGGTTTCTAAAGATCAGCATCATCCATAAAAAACCCACATTGTTTGACTTTTAAATGGTATCCCCTAAAAAATCCATCAACAAAAAAACAGTCCATGTAAATTAAGCAGCAAATGTGACTTTGTATGCTGCTGTGGTCCCCACTCTTCAGTCCTCCCAACAACATGATGTCTGTCTGAGATGTGTAAGCCAAACACAAGTTTCTTTATTTGGTCAGTTTCTCAACCATTTTGTAGTATAGAAAAGGGAATAAGATTTCACTGGGACTTTTAATTGTGAAAAGCTGGCACAATGACACTTTCCTATTGTGCTTTAGTTCAATTGAATGCTTATTCTTGTTCAACATGCAATATACATTTTGGACTGACTGTTATTTACATTCATTTTCTATTAAACCAACAGGAGGGAAACTGTGATCAGTGGCAAATGAGGAAACCACGTCAAAAAGGCCAGGTGGCTGCAGGAGGTAGAGGAGATGTCAAGAAGTCCAATGGAACCGTTAGTGGGCATGTGGGTGTCCGCCAACGGTCTCCATCCCCTTACAGCCTCAAAGCATCTCCAAGCAGAGAAACTTTGACCTATTCCCAGGCACAGAAGGTGGTGGAGGTGGAACTGGATGGTAGGCTTCACCGTATTTCTGTTCTGGACCCCCTGGAGGTAATTACTGAGGATGAGATGATGGCACAGGACATAAGTGAGTGTAACAGCAACAAGGAGAACAATGAACAGTCATCACCACCTACCAGCAGTGCCCCGACAGTCCGCAAACCAGTCACCCCCCGAGCCCGCAGAAAAGACTCTAAATGTCCCTCTATCAAGTCACCTCCACCTTCAAAGAATCACTGCCCTAATTCTCATCCTCAAACACCTGAAAAATTACATACAACACACCATCATCACATGACTCTTCCTGAACCTAAGTTTCGGGTGCTAGAAGCCTTTTTGCCAGTCGAGGCACCTCCTCTGCCTGCGGCATATTACCGCTACATAGAACGCTCAGCTGAGGAGCAGGAAGCTATAGCAGAATATGATATGGATGAAGAGGACGCAGCCTGGTTGGAGATGCTCAATGCAGGTCGGACATCAGAAGGTTACTCGACTGTCTCACCGGACACCTTTGAGCTGCTGGTAGATCGACTTGAGGAGGAAGCGTATCAGGAAGCCCGAAGCCGGGCGCCCTGTCACAGCACTGTTGACGACGATGCCTTCTGCTGTGTATGCTTGGATGATGAGTGCCTCAACAGCAATGTCATCCTTTTCTGTGACTCCTGCAACTTGGCTGTGCACCAGGAGTGTTATGGAGTGCCATATATACCTGAGGGCCAGTGGCTGTGCCGCTGCTGTCTCCAGTCCCCTCAGAAACCTGTTGACTGTGTACTGTGTCCAAACCGTGGAGGCGCCTTTAAGCAAACAAGTGACGGCCGCTGGGCCCATGTGGTTTGTGCCATTTGGATCCCTGAAGTCTGTTTTGCCAACACTGTGTTTTTGGAGCCTGTGGAAGGGGTCAATAACATTCCCCCAGCACGCTGGAAACTGACCTGCTACCTGTGCAAGCAGAAGGGCCGCGGCGCATCTATTCAGTGCCACAAGGCCAACTGTTACACTGCGTTTCATGTCACGTGTGCTCAGCGTGCTGGCCTGTTTATGAAGATTGATCCTGTGCGAGAGACGAATGTCAATGGGACCATGTTCTCCGTCAAGAAGACCGCTTTCTGCGAGGCCCATTCTCCACCAGGACAGGAAACCGTGTCAGATGAGGAAAGTGAAGGAAGAGTAGTGGGCAGCAGAGGGAGGGCGAGTAGAGGACGGAGCGCCTACACAGTGGGTCCAACTACACCAAAAAAAGGCAAAAAATCAGACGATGATAACAGAACACCTAAAAAGAAAGGGAAGAAGAGCTCAGACTCAACAGCTCAACAAACTGCTTCACCACAAGTAACGGTGCCCCATATACCCACAACCAGGTTAGTTTCTTTAAACTGCTGTGCACCTGTGTTTGTTGTTGTTGTTCACAGCATTTGCATTCTTTCTTGCACAGAAATGTGATCATCATGTCAGTAATGTACACAGTACAATCAGCCTGCCTTTGTCTCTGTTGTACAGGCTGAATGCCATCTGCAAAGGAATCATCCTCCAGAGAAAAAACCAGTTCATGCAAAGGCTGCATAGCTACTGGTTACTGAAGCGTCAGTCAAGAAACGGTGTGCCGCTGGTCCGGCGTTTGCACTCGACCATCCAACCCCCAAAGACCACAGAACAGGTCAGGCCAGAACACAGAGTTGCAACTCTTCGGTCACTTTGGTCACTGTTTTGTGCTTTGATTTAGAAAACAATTGCTAAAATTCACTGATTGTATGTGTTGTGCTTTGTAGCCTGAGGTGGATGAAAAGGTCTCCGCAGCAAGAGAGGCACTGAGGTATTGGCAGAAGCTTCGGCATGACCTCGAAAAAGCTAGGCTGCTGGTGGAGCTCATCCGCAAGAGGGAGAAACTCAAACGAGAACAGGTAATAGACAAGGGTGTCTCATATGTTCAAATGCATTTTAGGCTCACTGTATTTCTTGTCCCAAGGTCAGTAAAACAAAGAATTGCGCTTTAAATCAGAAGTTCTGAGACTTTTGACTTTTTTGTGTGAATTATTGATTTGGTTGGATTATCTCACTTTTCTTTTGGTGTGTTTTCATCATGGTATGCTTTGGTTTGGTACAGTACAGTGCCGTTTGAAATGGTAAAGAATTGGGTCAGCCTTGTTCTTCGACAGTGTCTAATGCCCGTAGTATAGCGTGACGTCTTTACGCTGCGACAACAATGGAGGACATTCTGCAGCTCTTTCTGAATGCTTTGAGGCTGTTTGTCTCAACAAGACGTCAAGCTTTGTATGACAATAGATTGCAGTCATGTGGCTTGAATTCCGTGTAATATTTAATATGTTTAATAATGGCAAGGGAGCGATGATTTTCTGTCGCCCAATCAGCTGGCTGTCCTGAGTGAAGCTGGTCTAGTTCCACCCTGACCGTACTGTACCATTTTACTCTGGTACCCAAGGGAAGAGTGCCAAAGAATGGAACGGTTGGGGCTGGTTATTTTGGCCAAAAAATGCGTACTGGACTGTACCAAACTTAACCGTTCCACTCAATGGAAACACGGCTTTGGTCTGTGCTAATGGCTTTTTAAATGTACAGACCATGGGGGCTAACAGTTTTCCATACCATGTACTGGAAAACCTTTGGTCTGTGGATGTCCAAATCTAAGCAGATCCAGACTTAAAATGTTATCCTGGTTGGATTTTATTGTGTTTTTATGTTTTCTGTATATTATATTTACAACCAATGATTTGGTGAGTTAAAGTCACTCACCCCCTCGTAAATGAAAGCTTAACATTCTCTCACTTCACTTGTCTGAAATTGTAATTGATGCACGATCCACACACGTTGACTTCACGTACATGTCATCTTAACAATTGCAGGTCAAAGTTCATCAAGCATTTCTGGAAATGCAGTTGACCCCAATGTTGATGCTGCTAAGCTCCACACTGGACCAACTACAGGAGAAGGACACAGCCAAGATCTTTGCAGAGCCAGTCGACATCAAGGAGGTCAGACATTTTACTGTTACAACACTGACACCAGGTGCACACGTGCAGTTGTCCTCTGTCTTGTCTTCTTCTGCGTTCATACCGTGTTTTCTCACCTGGCACGCACACACACACTTTTTATAGATGTCTCAAGTCAAAGAGCCCATACATGTGTTTTTTCCTCATTCTGCATTTCTGTTAAGTACCTAAAGGATTATGTTCTTACCACCATTTCAGGTATTTCAAAACAAAAATAATATACACAGCATCGTTTTCTTAAATATATAACCAAAGTCCAGTGTATGTTTATACACTTTGCCTCAGTTTGTTGTTTTCTTCCCACGTAACGTTTCTAAATGCCTCTGCCACCATGAGGTTGACTGAGATGTATATTAGAACTTTAGTTTGTTTGCACATTATGTACAAAATACTATAGCTTTTTACATAATGTGTAAAAAGCACATTATGTGTAAAAAGCTGGTCATATAAAAATTTAACACATTGCGCAGGAAAGATGAGAAGACAGAGAAGGTCTATGTAAAAAAAAAAAAAATGTGTAGACAGTTTTGAGATTGAAATGAAATTTTATATAAAACTGAAACCTAACAAGACCTCCACCTGCACCTGGCAACATATCGTCTTGTAGTAATAATGTTACTTGAAATGAGACCACTGTGTAGGTCCTTGTCATTAACATTTAAATGTACATCTTGTCTGCAGGTCCCAGATTACCTGGAGTTCATCAGCCAGCCTATGGACTTTTCCACCATGCGCTCTAAGCTGGAGAGTCATGCTTACCGCTCAGTGGCCGACCTGGAGGCCGACTTCAACCTTATGGTTTCCAACTGCCTCCTCTACAATGCCAAGGATACACTATTTAATCGGGCAGCACTGCGTCTTCGAGACCTAGGGGGCGCTGTACTGCGCCATGCACAGCGACAAGCTACCAACACCGGTCTGGACCTGGACACTGGCATGCACCTCCCTGGGTCACCACAGAAAAGAGACTTTTACAGCTGCACCTGGGATGATGGTACGTTCCAGTGAAAAGTATTTATGGTGCCTGTAAATATTTTAGTTTACAGAATGGAGGCGCTGTTGTAGGTAAGAGTCCAGATGAAGCTGTGTATCTATTGTATGTGGAGTCAAACATTTTGTTTTTGATTTAGTTTTGGCATTGAAGGGGTCAGTTGTACAAAATGAAAAGGTTTGGTTCAGTCTGTTGGTTTTGACAGTTTAGTTGTAGCCTGACTATTGTATTAATATGATGTTGATGTTTTGTGTTTAAATGGCTAGATTGTTGTTGAGCGTAGCTACAGAACATTGCATCTGTAGACGTGTCAATAACTACATGCTCTGTTAATTAATAGAAAAAACTAGCAGTGTGCAGTGGTATTTGTACATTTGCATATTGCAATTAGCTACTAAGGTTTTTTTAAGAAAAGTCCAGTGTGAACTAATTTTTGTTAAATTTGTGCAACATATATGCTAGCTTTTTGTGACTAACTCCTTATCTGTCGTGTCCAGTTGACAGTGTGCTGGATCCAGAGAACCGGCTCCATATGACTGTGGAGGAACAGCTCAAAGAGCTGTTGGAAAAGCTGGACTTTGTCACCTCCATGCGATGCAGTGGTGCCCGAACTCGACGTATCCGTCTGCTTCGCCGCGAGATCAACAGCATCCGCTACAGGCAGGGCCAGCACCCACGGCACAGCCTTCTAAATGGACACATGAAAGAAGAAGACGACGACGAGGAGGAGGACGACGAAGACGACAAGGACACCAAGGCGGATAACGGCTTATCTTTGGACAAAGGTGGGTCATGAAAAGCACTGAAGTTTCGACAGTATAAAATTGCCAATGCATGTACCTTTTTTTAAAAGCCACTTTATAAATGAGATCAGTTGTGAACATGAGCTAACAAAACATTGTCCTCAGGTAATTGAGCCAGGGTCCCCCCCACGCACCAACCCCAACCACCCCACTGACTCCAGTCTAGTAAGTAGGGGCCCACAGAGTCTCGTTAGCCATGGCTGCCTCACAACTCCTCTCTCCCAGTGCACTCTATGTCTGCACCTCTTCAGTACATCACTCATGGACTCACCACTCTCCATCGGCCACGTACAGTCATGCCATATCATCCCACTTACTGCAGGCCACAAACAGTTTCTTGCCACTGTAGAGGAGGGCAGCAGAACACCTGTGATTTGTGTCAGTTAAGTCATGAAATGATGCCATGTTACCATGTTGCTGGTGTCCAGTTGTGAGCGCAAACTTATTTATTCACTTGTCTTGACGAGGTCCACCATGTCTCCAGAATACCTCAACTCCGTTTTCAACTGTGGTTACACTGTTAGACTGAGATGTAAATCATTATGAAGTGACACCATTTTCCAGTGTGAATACTACACCACCACATCACGCTACATAATAGTGGACATCCATTTCAAATGAGCACTGCATTAAAATGAAATGTTCTCCTCGTCTTTTAGAGGACCTCAAATCCACTTCGCCACCAACACTGGAACCTACAGGGCCAGCTCCTCCTCCACGACGGGGGGACACACCACTGGAACCTCCCACCCTGCGGCCAATCGTAGGGGAGCCCCAGTCCCCCAGCTGGCCCTGCAAGCGACTAAAGATGGACAGTGACCTCTCAGACAGCGCCACAGAGAACAATATTTGCACTAAAACACAGAAGCAGTCGGTGTCAACGCCTCCCATTTTGCACAGTGAAGGGCAGGCAGTGGCTAACGGTCTGCCAGAGCCCGGTGTCCCCCCACGACCCACTGTTGGGGGAGTCGGACGAAGAACCTCAGTGTTATTCAAGAAGGCGAAAAATGGGGCAAAGCTGTTCAGAGACAGAGACAGAGACAGTAGTTTATTGAATGGGAAGGGGCTGACGGACGACAGTACAAGCAACACGCCTTCAGCACCCAACTCCACAGCCAGCACCCCATGCTCCACTCCTTTGTCCACTCCTTCCAAGACCCCACAGAAAAGCCCCGGACCCCCCACCCTCAATGAACAGTGGACCCCCAGTCGAGACATGTGCTCAGACGGTGAGCTAGAGAAGACGCCAAATCATACACTGGAAAGAGGTGAGCAGCTTTATGTCATGTAATGCTTCTTTAGTGCATATTTATCACTCCAGATGAGCTGTTTCAACAAGAATTACACTTTTCAAATCAAGTCTCTCTCTTTATTTTGTTTAAAAAGGGGGAAAAAAAACTGTTTTCCCAATTCTAATTCTCTACAGTCCTTGAGTTGATTTGCTGTTTTCATTATGTCCTCTTTTCCGTCTTCTCTTGCTCCTGGTGGTGGGTTTTTTTTCTTTCGCAGCATCTGTTCTGAGATTTCTCTCATCTGTTTTCAGGTCTTACCAACGGCTTCGACAAGCACAAAGATGGTGGGTCTGACTCTGACTACAGTCCTTGCCCTGTCCTCCACAAAGAAATGTAAGACATAATGTGAGCATTGCTTGTGGATGTTTAGCACATAATATATGATATACTAACAATACAATGTGTCGCGTTACAGCAGCTCACCACCCAAACGAAGCCTCGGGAAACCAGCTCTTTCCAAAGTTCCCTTCATGGATATAGTCAATGGAGACTTGGATTACACTGGTTTGTTCTCTCATTATGTTTTTATTTATATATTTCAGAGAAATTAGCCAAATTAGCATGAAGTTCGTGAATGTCCGCACTTCCAATCAAAACACTTATTTTAACCGTATTTTCACATGCCTTCGTGGTAGTTTAGGGTTCGTTCCAATGACTGTTTGTGTTTGCTGCTGTTTTGCAGGGAACGGCAGCCAAACATCAGAGGATGAGACAGAACTGGAGCCTCTAGATCTGGTTTGGGCCAAATGTCGAGGATATCCCTCCTATCCTGCTCTGGTAAGTCCTTCATCTTATCCTGTATCGGTGAAGCTCCAGCTTTTATGGGTTGTCGGCAGGTGGTGTAGCTTTCTCAGTCGGCAGCATTTCACTAAAAAATATTGAACCAAACAAAATAATGAGTCTTTTCAGTGATGACTGTTTGGTAGATCTGTGTAAGTGTAGAATTCACGCAGCATGCAGCACAGGCCTTTTTAGGTTCACACTTGAAGTCCTTCTTATGCTGATTCTGTTTGTACCAGATCATCGACCCAGAGATGCCAGAGGACGGACTGCTGCACAATGGGGTTCCCATCCCTGTCCCACCCAAAGACGTCCTCCATCTGGGGGAGCAGAGACAAGAGGAGACCGACGGAAGGCTCTACCTGGTGCTTTTCTTTGACAACAAGCGAACATGGTGAGTCTGACATTTGCTTTGTTTAGCTGTGATTCAATGCTTTTTTTAAATCAGAGCATCAGACTCACTAACATGGAGTAGATTCAATTAAAGGTCTAGTATGTAAGAGCTGGTGACCTCTATTAGTGAGACTACTGATTCAGAGGAATTCTCCACTCAACCCTGCTTTTCTCAAGCACATCAGGGAACTACAGTGGCCTTCACATACCAGAAGGATGTCAGTCGTCTTTGTTTGTATAATAATCTTCTGCTTTAAGAAAATGAACATTCTGGCTGCTGTAGAAACATGGCTGTGCAAAATGGCGGCCCATTGTCTAAAGTGCATATAAAACCATATTCTAAGGCTACGGAAACAAACCCTCCTTAATATCACACATTGGACCTTTAAGACGGCACAGCTCATTTTAACTACTGCATCAAACAGCTGCTCTAAATAAGACAAAATAAGCTATAGAGCTAAGTAATTTAAACAAAAAGGACTTCTTTTTTCGTAAATTAAATGTAACTTATATACTGTAGTTCTGCTTGTTACCAGACCGTCATGATCACCATCTCATGTTCTACATCTGCGTGTGTCTTTGCCGTTGTAGGCAGTGGCTCCCTCGTGAAAAGGTGACGCCTCTGGGTGTTGACGACACAGCGGACAAGCTGCGCATGATGGAGGGACGCAAGTCCAGCATCCGCAAGTCTGTCCAGGTGGCGTACGACCGCGCTATGATCCACCAGAGCCGAGTCTGCCACAGCCAAGGCTTTGTCGCCTCCAACTACCTGTAGAGGGCGACAGTGAGCCCCAGTGTGCCGCACACTGCTGGCCACCATGCATTTCACTTTGGTTCTAAAGCAGAGTCCTACTGCAAGTTGAATTTGTATTCACACTGTGGTCTGAAGTGGTTACCATGGCAACACAGAGTCCTGGACTGTAGTTCATTACCAAACCACTAGTGTGTGACACACACACAGAGAGCAGTGGTTGCTGAAAATGTGGAGCTGCACATGTGAATGAAGTTATGTTCAGGTCCCGTCACTGGGTTTTAGAAAGCGTTAATCCATGTTCAGCAGCGTGTCGGGGTATCGCGTTTCGCCACCTGGACACGTCAAGACTGTGTCGTCTATTTTGTATAATGCTACTGCCAAGGAATCAAATTGTCAGAAACGAGATTTGACATATTTATATGAACCACAGAAGACAAATGAATGGATCACTGCCATCTTTTATACAGTAGCTTTTTACATTTTAACCTTTTACAAAGACACTTGTATATTATAAAGGCACAGTTTGTGTACATATGTGTGTGTGTATTATCAAACCCAACTTAATTTAATGTTGCTGTTTTTATAAAAATGCGTACTTCAATCAGCCCTCAAGGGCGAAGCGAGGCTGTGTATATTTGTGGAGATAAAATAATTCCTGACTTGCTGCAGTGTATTTAGATTATCTCTGATATAATTTCACTGTGTTATGTGTTTGTGTGTGAGTGTGTGTGTGTGTGCGTGCGTATGTGTGTGTGTGTGTGTGGATTCAGAGATACAACACAATGAACTGTTCTTTATATTTGAATTCTCTTTTTGATACAGAGAGAAATAATTTATTTATGGATGACAGAACTATAGAAATAAAGCTATATTGGTTAAAGTGGAGAATTAAATTTATTTTTAAAAAAACGGAGTGAGGTTTTAGGAAAAGAAACAAGCAAAATTTCAACAGATGAATTCATGTTTGGTTGGATGTTGTTTAATGAAATAACTCAGAATTATTTGCCATCTTTCACTGATGACCCCCCCAGAAGATTTTATTTATTATGGAGCCCCATTTTTATCAAGTGGATAAATACACCTTTATAAGCTTGTATGACCTGCATATTTTATCTGCTTACCAAATATTTTGTCCAACTGGCATTTCCTCATTTTGGGAAATAAATGCTGTATTAAAAATATTTGTCATACTTTGTTGCACTTTTGTTTTTTGTTTTTCAGTTATAAAAGGTTGAGTTAGATCAGTCTGCATTTTTAACAGTACTCGACATAATAAAAAGTACTTTAAGCATAACATTTTAACTAAAATAACAGTTATATATTTAAAAAAAAATTCTATAAACAATGCTTTGCTCATACAAACCACTGGAGACCATCAGCACATTCAGAGGCTAAAATTGAGAAAGTGGTGGATGATCTGGGTCTGTTTTTCCCAACAGCTCATCAATATGTGATTAAAACTCCTAAAAACATTTACAAAATATCACATTTTCTCAGCTCATGTGAGCATTTTAGTCCTAAAGCAAAGACAGGAAACTCCTCAGAGAAAACAGAGGTTGACGTTTCTCTCCATCAAGGTCCAGGCTGCTGTCTTGTCAGGAGGAAATAATTATGACGCAGGGTCCGGAGCTCCGTCAGTCTTCCCAGCAGGGAACCAAACCGCTGTGGTCCCCCTCGTGCAGCTCCAGCCTGGGCCCCACACACTCGGGACAGCAGGTCCAGGATCAGCTCCTGCATTTTCTCAACACAGCTGGCAACGTGTAGGGACGCTCGGTCTGTGGGACACACGTGAGAGTTGTCTCCAACACTGATTTAAATCTGTAGTGCGTAACTTTTCTAACACGCCACGTGTTTGCTCTTCAGTCAAATAAGTTCACACAATTATCATCTCCACACAACTCACTCTGTGTTTCTCAGTATAGCACTGCTTTGTTTTCGTGTCACCTGACGACATTCCTGCGCTGCACACACACACCGACACATTTTACGTCATGACTCAGCAGGCGACACAGACAACACACACACACACACACACACACACACACATGTTCGACATTCATGACTTGAGGGGACATTGCATTGACTTACATTCATTTCTTGGAGACTTACTCTAACCTTAACCACAATTACTACTGGCCTAATCCTAATCCTAACCCTAACCTCAACCTAACCATGAAACATATCTTCACCTTAAAATGTAGTAATTTACGTTATGGGGACTTGCTTTTTGTCCCCACAAGGAGGACAAGTCCCCATAATGTGACTGTGTAAACAGGTTTTGGTCCCCACAACATTAGTCATACCTGGTACACACTAACTCACCAGACAGCTACTGTGCAGAAAAATGTAAAAGTGAACCGTTTGCTAAAAATCTACAGTCAAACTCACACTGAGTGAATCATTCAGGGAAGAGTCACCGTTAACACTGTTTATTAAACTGTTCAGTAAAGTATTGACTGACTGAACAGCTGATTAGATTAGTTCACACACACAGTGTTGACTGACCTGAGCAGAGCAGAGCTGTGGCGGTGAGCAGGCCGTACTCGGCCTCTGTCACCCGCAGCGTCTTCATGCTGTGGAAGAAGTTGAGCACTGGCCCTAAGAGATCCTCAGTACTTCCTGTCCATGCAAGCAAATGGTAAACAGTTGATTTTATTGTGAATGCAGTACATTTAAGCAGAAGAAGAAAATGTCATAACAGCTATAAAAAAAAATGTATTCCTCTGTTCACCTGAATTTCCCATCGTTTGACTGTGGATGTTTTCCTTTGATGCTACATTTCTCAACCAGTTGTGTGTTGATGGACTGAAAACCTGCAGGGCTGATGATGTAAAGAAAGATTCAACTATATAAGACATTTGTCTACATTTTTCTGAAATATGATGTGTGTTCATTGTGCTGTCAGGGTGTTTGTTTTGTTGACCTGGACACGGGCTTGTTGGGTGAGTGGAGAACTGCTGAGCCGAGAGGAGAAACATGACCTCCAGCGACGAGACGGACAGAAGAGACATTTGGTCTGAAAAATCGAGGATGTCAAACCCTGTGATAAAAACAAAAACACATCACAGCTCACTGCCTTTAAATGAACGACGACGGACACAATCGCCATGACAACAGATGCTACTGCACTGGACTTACAGTACTGTAGTTTTAATATGTTGCAAAGTGTTACTTATTTTAATTGAATGTGTCGTTTCATTCAGTGAAACTCTTTCATAACGCAAATTGAAACAGATGTTACAGTCTTGCCTTTATATGATGACGTCCCTTCATCCTTTTTTGTGTTTTCTGGCTGTTGTGATTCATTTTTATTCATGTCCTCTGCTTGTTTTAATTCCCTTTTTTGTCGTCCAAAATGTGAAAAAAATGGCATAGTTTAGTATGTCGTCCAAATTTTGACAAAAAAGTAATAGTAAAGTATGTCGTCCAAATTTTGACAAAAAAGTCATAGTATAACATGTCGTCCAAAATGTGAAAAAAAGCACAGTATAGTATGTTGTCCAAAATTTGACAAAAAAAAGTCATAGTATAATATGTCTTCCAAAATCTGACAAAGAAGTCATGGTATAGTATGTCGTCCAAAATTTGACAAAAAAGTCATAGTATAGTATGTCATCCAAATTTTGACAAAAAAGTCATAGTATAGTATGTTGTCCAAAATGTGACAAAAAAAGTCATAGTATAGTATGTCATCCAAATTTTGACAAAAAAGTCATAGTATAGTATGTTGTCCAAAATCTGACAAAGAAGTCATAGTATAGTATGTTGTCCAAAATTTGACAAAAAAAAGTCATAGTATAGCATGTCGTTCAAAATCTGACAAAAAAGTCATAGTATAGTATGTCGTCCAAATTTTGACAAAAAAGTCATAGTATAGTATGTCTTCCAAAATCTGACAAAGAAGTCATAGTATAGAATGTCGTCCAAAATTTGACAAAAAAAAGTCATAGTATAGTATGTTGTCCAAATTTGGACAAAAAAGTCATAGTATAGTATGTCGTCCAAAATGTGACAAAAAAGTCATAGTATAGTATGTCGTCCAAAATTTGACAAAAAAAAGTCATAGTATAGTATGATGTCATAATCTGACAAAAAAGTCATAGTATAGTATGTCGTCCAAAATTTGACAAAAAAAAGTCATAGTATAGTATGTCGTTCAAAATCTGACAAAAAAGTCATAGTATAGTATGTCTTCCAAAATCTGACAAAGAAGTCATAGTATAGTATGTCGTTCAAAATCTGACAAAAAAGTCATAGTATAGTATGTCGTCCAAAATTTGACAAAAGAAAGTCATAGTATAGTATGTCGTCCAAAATCTGACAAAGAAGTCATAGTATAGAATGTCGTCCAAAATCTGACAAAAAAGTCATAGTATAGTATGTCGTTCAAAATCTGACAAAAAAGTCATAGTATAGTATGTCGTCCAAAATTTGACATAAAAAAGTCATAGTATAGTATGTCTTCCAAAATCTGACAAAGAAGTCATAGTATAGTATGTCGTTCAAAATCTGACAAAAAAGTCATAGTATAGTATGTCGTCCAAAATTTGACAAAAGAAAGTCATAGTATAGTATGTCTTCCAAAATCTGACAAAGAAGTCATAGTATAGAACAGTGGTCACCAACGTGGTGCCCGCGGGCACTTGGTAGCCCGCGAGCAGCCAGCGAGGTGCCCGTGAGCTCATTTCACTTCACCTCACTTGCATGTATCCAAATGATCACTGAGTAAAATGTCCTGATATTGTTTATAAAAACTGTGATAATCATTAGGAGTAAGCACTGGATTTAATGTGTATGCAATTAAATGCATAATATTCATCATTTAAATGGTAAATTGCATAAAATGTTAATATGGTAGCCCTCCATATTATTCTCTACCCTTCAGGTAGCTCTCGGTCTCAAAAAGGTTGGTGACCCCTGGTATAGAATGTCGTCCAAAATCTGACAAAAAAGTCATAGTATAGTATGTCGTTCAAAATCTGACAAAAAAGTCATAGTATAGTATGTCGTCCAAATTTTGACAAAAAAGTCATACTTTAGTATCAGTCAGTCAGTCAGTCATCATCTACCGCTTTATCCTCTGCCAGAGGGTCGCGGGGGGTTCTGTGCCAATCTCAGCTACATCGGGCGATAGGCGGGGTACACCCTGGACAGTTCGCCAGTCCATCGCAGGGCTACACACAGATAGAGACAAACAACCATTCACTCTCACACTCACTCCTATGGTCAATTTGGAGTGTCCAATTTACCTATCCCCACATTGCATGTTTTTGGACTGTGGGAGGAAGCCGGAGAACCCGGAGAGAACCCACGCACACACGGGGAGAACATGCAAACTCCATGCAGAAAGGCCCTTGTTCCAACCGGGGCTCGAACCCGGGTCTTCTCGCTGCAAGGCGAGAGTGCTAACCACTACACCACCGTGTGGCCCCATACTTTAGTATGTCGTTCAAAATTTGACAAAAAAGTCATAGTATAGTATGTTGTCCAAATTTTGACAAAAAAGTCATACTTTAGTATGTCGTTCAAAATTTGACAAAAAAGTCATAGTATAGTATGTTGTCCAGATTTTGACAAAAAAGTCATAGTATAGTGTCGTCCAAAATGTGACAAAAAAGTCATACTTTAGTATGTCGTTCAAAATTTGACAAAAAAGTCATAGTATAGTATGTTGTCCAAATTTTGACAAAAAAGTCATAGTATAGTGTCGTCCAAAATGTGACAAAAAAGTCATAGTATAGTATGTTGTCCAAATTTTGACAAAAAAGTCATAGTATAGTGTCGTCCAAAATTTGACAAAAAAAAGTCATAGTATAATATGTCTTCCAAAATCTGACAAAGCAGTCATAGTATAGTATGTCGTCCAAAATTTGATAAAAAAAAAGTCATAGTATAGTATGTCGTCCAAATTTTGACAAAAAAGTCATAGTATAGTATGTCGTCCAAAATGTGACAAAAAAAGTCATAGTATAACATGTCGTCCAATGTGTGACAAAAAAGTTTATGTATCTTCTTGGGTCTTAATTAGTGGAGCATGGAGCTCTTTTATCTCACTCACTTCAGATAGATAGATGGATGGATAGATAGATAGATAGATAGATCCACACCAAGGCATTTAAAAACATTCTTAAAATACATACAAAATCACACACCACAACAGAGAGAAAACACAGTGCAGTCTATTTCTTGCTATTTAAAACTTGTTGTTATTTATTTGTCTTTATTTCATGTTTCACAACAGTAGTCATGTATGTGCTGTCAGATGTTAGTCAAAGGACACCACTATCTTGAAAGTGAAATAAATCTAACTACAGGTATAAATAAAGTGACAACATGACTTGGTTAAACTGTTCCATAAATTATATTCAAGCTTATAACTCCTATTTGATCATCCCTACATTATTAGAGCCTCCATTTTCCTGAGCGAACACAGTATATTATAAAACAGATATAATAGATTTCAGGGGGTATGTCCCGTCCACCATACCTGGCACTGTCCTGGCAAACAGCAGCAGTCTGTCCAGGGGAGGTGACACAACATCACACAGTCCATCCACTTCCTCTGTGTCTGGCCGCTCAAACATCTGCCCACAAACACACAAGAAGTCAAAAATATGAATGTGATGTGGGTTCTTGTTGTGTGATAAAGTGTGTTTCCTTCCTCACTGTGACTCACTCTAATGTGGCTGTTGTTCTGTGCTCTATACAGTCGATGAGCCTCCACCATCCTGTCCACAATGTACTTCTGTTCTTGGGTTAAACTGACAGTCAAAGCCTGATCAAGATAGAACACACACACACACACACACACAGTCAGATTCGACAAAGTAGAACGCTTATTGCAGTTTCTTTCATCTAAATTAGTCCTGTCAAACGATTAAAATATTTAATCGCGATTAATCACATTAATGTCTTTTTTATCTATTCTAAATGTCCCTTGGTTCTTTTTGTCGCATTATTATTTCTCTTTTTAATGCTCTTATCTACATAGAAAAGTGGATCGGCTTGCTTTGTGCAAATGTTTTTTTTTATTATTGAGACAACATCTCTGTCACCCTGCATATTTTGAGTTATTCCTCTTATTGTGAGAGCCGCACAATAATAAGAGAGGCTGTGTATCACCCTGCAGTGCTGTGAGTAAAGTGTAGTGCCGAAAAGAGACTGCTTGCCGATGGGAACGCACATCAGTTCAGAGGAAGTGAGCGTAGGTCTACTCGTAGATATAAGATATAGATCAGCTGGCAGGCGCAGCACCGAGAGAAATGTTTCTTTTACTGTGCAATAGAAATGTCCTGTAGCCCAATTGAAGAGGCTAAAAGAGGAAAAAGAACGGCGCAGATTAAAAAAAAAAAAGTAACCTGATGTTTTCATAATGTAGGCTAGTTGTCAACAATTGATGGGTAAAGGGTAAAGGGCAGATGCTTTACCTTGCCACTTTTATTGTTGTTGTTATCGTCGTTGCAATGTGATTTTACACCGCTTTGATCTTTAAATAAAGTTATATTTCAATACCGATACAATTTCATAAAGATTTTTATAAAGATTAGGAAAGAAATGCAGAAAACAATGTAGAAAGTCATATTAGATAGAAATCATATAACACATAATGAGAAATCAGTAAGTGCTATCAGAGGTGGCTAATAGCTAGTTACATTTACTTCATTACATTTAATAACTTGTACTTTTAAGAGTATAATTATGAATACAATAATGCAGTATATATAGAACTGTACATTCTGCATAACATTCTCTGCCCTGACGAAAAGTGACTGCACCCTATATGTATTTATTGCAGGGAGTGATATTGACCAAATTCACTATACATGCACCTGGTTTCCTCTACTGTTCATGCTGAAAAGACAGAGAATGTAACCCCTACCAATCAAGAATTACAAGGTGCTGGTCACCATGTAATGCTCTGTATCCTTTAAGGTATGAATAAAGCCATTGATTGATGTGTCTGAATGGAAGAAAGAACTGTACTTAAATCACACAACATACAGAGTACAACGATAAAGTTTATTTATGGTCCATATCTGAGAAGCGCACGGTGCTCACCATCCACTCAAAACGTAACGTTAGCCTACTACTCTCTGGCCGGCTCGCAACGTGCCTGTTGTTTTGTTTCCGGTCTAGCTAGATCTGGTGTGGTGTTGTAATTTTTCTAATGTTACTAGTTGTTGCAACAGCATGTGGAAAAAACTACAAAGTTTGCCTAGGCCAAAAGGAACGTTAATCTCACGCAAAAAAAAATTGACGCCGTTAATAACACGTTAAACTGACAGCACTCATTTAAATATTTAAATTCAACATCTTTTAAACCAACATTCAAAAGTAACCTACAGATACACTAACATGCTGATGTTTACCAGAAACAAAGTCACCCAAATAACCAATAAACCAACCAATCACAGACTCATTCCACAGCACCTGTCCAGGTAGTCTGCTGGTGGAGCTGACCTTCCTGCTGTCTGTGTTCTCCTCCTCGTCCTGTCCTCTGCCTTTACCTCCTTTCCTCAGTCGCTTGGACTGACACTGCACCTCCGTCAGCAGGCCTGACATGAACATTTACAGACACACACACACACATGTCAAATGCACATTGTTTTAGAGAGCATTGATTACAGCCACCAATCCTTTGATCGTGTTAAGTGAAACACTTAAGGTGACTAAGTATCCCTTACACTCTGCCAGCATTCCCACAGCTCTACATTTTCTCAGCCGACAGTCCTGGCACTTCCTCCTCATGTACATGTCCATCTCACAGGCTCCACCGCTCTTACAGTGATACACAGCGTTTTTAGTGACACTTCGCCTGAAGAAACCTGCAGTGACGGAGGAAAGAAGGAGCAGGTGAGGTGTGTATAACTTTTACATATATGAACAAATGCCTGTTACATTCAAAACAGTGTCAGACCATGTTTGCACAGTCCTGATTAAGCCTATCAGCTCCACATGATTCTATCTGTGTGACTCTCCCTCTAACAATATAGCAGTGTTTTGTTTCCATGTCTCTCGTGACATTCCTGCGCTGCACACAAATGGAAGCAAGGCAGAAGCACAACAGCTACAAAAACCCAGGATACCTACCTTTAACCCAGCAGGACTGCACGATCGTATTTTAACCACGATCACAATTTTAGTTTCTCAGAAACACGGTTGTCCAACAATGAAAATATGTGCTCCAATAGTAGAACACGAGGCAAATTACACACTTGATAAACCGTGTGCGTGTACTTGTATTTATATCTTTGTGAGGTCCCAAAAAACTTTTTTGTCTGGGCCCTACAACTTTAAAGGGCTTTTTCAGGGTTAAATCCTGGTTTTAGGGTTAGAATTGGGTTTAGGGTAAGAGTTAAGGTTAGGGTAAGGGGCTAGGGTATTTATTATGTCAATAATATGTCCTCACTAAGATATAGAAAAAAATTGTGTGTGTTCTTGTGGCTTTATTTTTGAGGCCCAAAAATCGAATAAACCTAGAGTGAGGACATTTTGGAAAAGTGAGGACATTTCGACTGGTTCTCACTTTTTTAAAGGGCTTTTTGGGGGTTAAGACCTGGTTTTAGGGTTAGGATTAAGGTTCAGTTAAGGGGCTAGGGAATGCATTATGTTTATGAGGGTCCTCACTATGAATGCTGCACCTGCGTGTGTCCACAAGGACTGGAGCCGGAGCTTTCGACTAAACGTAAATGAATAAAAAAAAAGGAAAACAAAGACAACGAGGTACAAATACCTTTACATCCCTCACAGGTGAGAGCATTGTAGTGATACCCTGATGCTTTATCTCCACACACCACACACAGCTCGTCCTGACCTCTGCTCTTCCCTCCTGATCCAACCCGTGACCTCCGGCCCAGAGGAAGTCCAACTGCTCCGAGCCCCTGAACCAGACCCCCGCAGTAGGGGTCTGGACTGGGATCACAGGGGGCTTCCAGGTAATGAGAGTTGTAGTGGTACGAGGGTTGGCAGAACTGCGAGGAGGAAGACGGTGAGGAGGTAGTGGAGGCTGGAGAGCTGTAGAGGGAGAAGGGCAAGTTGGCTGAGCTGTATTGTTGTTGGCTGTAAGGGAGCAGCTGGAGGTCAGGGTCCTGCAGGGGGAAGCCCAGTGGGTCAGCCAGCATGTCTGAAATGGAAAAGGATTGAGATTCAGAATTAAATATGAAATACATAAATTGTTAGCTGGCCAGCTCTCAACAATGTCCCATGATGCACTATTATGTCACCTTATGTTCACCCTGGGTCAGCCTGGGATTGGCTCCAGCTCTATTTAACCATCCATCCATCCAACAGTTTACTTAAGTACAAGTAAAAGTACTGGTCTAAAAATGTACTCAAGTTAAAGTTAAAAAGTAGCCTGCTGTGTAATAAATGTAATAAAAAGTTAAGTTACTTAGTTAGTTTACTAACAAGGTTGGGGTTCTTTCTTGTGTCGTGAAAAAAGGACAAGGGGACACAAATCTCACATAATTGTTTTTACAAATTAAAGCACTGACAAAATAAAATATGTAAGCACATAATGTAGCAGTCAAAATGGATCAAAGGTCACTCAGGGAGGGACCTTAATTAACGCCAATTCACCTGTCCTCATCATTCACCTTGTCCTCATCATTCACCTTGTCCTCATCATTCACCTTGTCCTCATCGTTCACCTGTCCTCATCATTCACCTATCCTCATCATACACCTGTCCTCATCATTCACCTTGTCCTCATCATTCACCTGTCCTCATCATACACCTGTCCTTATCATTCACCTGTCCTCATCATTCACCTTGTCCTCATCGTTCACCTGTCCTCATCATTCACCTGTCCTCATCATACACCTGTCCTCATCCTTCACCTTGTCCTCATCATACATCTGTCCTTATCATTCACCTGTCCTCATCATACACCTGTCCTCATCATTCACCTGTCCTCATCACACACCTGTCCTCAACATTCACCTCATCATACACCTGTCATCATCATTCACCTCATCATACACCTGTCCTCTTCATTCACCTGTCCTCATCATTCACCTGTTGTCATCGTTCACCTGTCCTCTTCATTCACCTGTCCTCATCATTCTCCTGTCCTCTTCATTCACCTGTTGTCATCATTAACCTGTCCTCAATATTCACCTGTCCTCTTCATTCACCTGTCCTCATCATTCACCTGTCTTCTTCATTCACCTGTTACTCAGTAGCAGATGTGATTTAAATCAGTTCACTACTTCCAAATAAACATACTTAAGTAAAATTAAAATGACAAAATTTAAAAATGACTTTAAAAAGTACAAGTGCACAAAATTACAGTAACATGAGTCAATGTAACGCATTACTTTGCACCTCTGCGGTAGACTTCACCACTAAATGTTGCTAAAGGTTACACACTGTGTTTTCTACAAAGATGTATAACAATTGTGATGGATGAGGTATTGTATTACAAACCATTGAAATGTCAAACCATTTCAACATGTGAACTCCACTAGAGAAACAGCATCAGAACGAGACAGATTGCATCAGTGTGATTCAAATGTACGTTGACATTTCAAGCATGAAAAGTTTGTTGTTGATGCTGTTGAACGTCAAACAGCATCACAGGAATGTGTTGTGATTTGATTCGTGTGACTTCACTGCATTAATGACTCTTAGGGGAAACAATAAAAAGCCCAGACTTTAGAGTGAGACCTTGTGAACTTGTTGGGACAGCTGAAACAGGATGCAGCTGAAAACTCCCTGTACCATTGAGGATTTTTTTTTTTTTTCCATCATGTTATTTTTTTGGCCCTTCATTCATTCAGTCTGTGCTGGTTGTTCAGTGTTGAGAAAACATGTGACCACTGTACAGCTGGACCAGAACAACTGGTTCTGCTGTGGGATCAGCTCTGGAGTCGAAGGACTTGGAAAGAGATGAAAAGGTTTAAAGTGTAAAACATTCTGAGACCCTAACATCGACTTTAAATATGAGCATAATCTATGTTAAAATGTACGTTATTTTAAGTTGCAGAGTGTAACTTTATTAATCAGTCATATTGTATAATGTGTCCATCATCTGAATACAGCCTCTGTCATGCAATAAATATCAGACCTGACTGAGGGAGCGTTTGTGTGTATACACCAGCAGCGCAGAGGTGGAGTTAGGAGGAGTTTTTTTCTTTGAGCAGTAGAATTTGCTTCTGAATCTTCTTCTCTGTTTGTATCTGTCGTGCTTTACTTGCACAACGTTGCTGTTGCTGCCAGCGTCTGTCTTGACTTGAAACTAATCACTTCCTGTGTGTAGTGCATGAATATTGCCAGGAGTCACAAAATATAAACACGCCGCAAGGGGCTGGAAGGTTTAATCAGCGTTGTGTGAACTTGTGACAATCGTTGGACATTTGTTCAAATTAAAATTAAAGTTATCCACAACAGTTTTAATGTTAATATGGAAGCCAAACACCTGTGTCTCTTTGTTAAAGAGGTACTCGAGTGATTTGGTGTGATGTGTCCACAGAACTCAACACCTGTTAATGATACAGTTTTCCTGTTAAACCACACACAAGGCCCAGGCTGCATAAAGTAACACCATGCAAAGGTGTTTGGGATTGGTTTGGGCTATTCTGTATTCTTGCGCACAGAGATAATTATGGATGCTGCATTTGTGTAGTAGAGTTATGTGTCGCTACTCTTTAGTGATGATAGAGATAAATGAAAAGAAAATACATTTTTCTTGGACGTGTCACAACTGACCAAACAAAAGAGAGAGAAATCCTACCACCATGTATTTCACCTTGATTCAAGTTTTTCTGTAAGTTTCCGAGTGAACTACACTCTGATCTACCTGGATCTAAGCTTTAATTTGCATGCTTTAATAATCACTGAACTTAAAACTGTGATAATCATTAGGAGTAAGCACTGGAATTAATGTGTCAGCAATTGAATGCATAATATTCATCATTTAAATGGTAAATTGCATAAAATATTAATATGGTAGCCATCCATATTATTCTCTACCCTTCAGGTATCGCTCGGTCTCAAAACGGTTGGTGACCCCTGCCATAATATATGATAATACTGGAGAATGTCCATAATTACAGAGGTAAAAGAACAAACAAACAAACAAACAAACAAACAAACAAAGATGGAGGATGAAATACACAGATTATCTGCTTTGTTCTTTTGTTCTGTTCTGTCCTGGACAGACAAAATGAAGTGTTAACCATAAACATGTGTCAAGCTCAGATTTGTTGTTTAAAGTCTGTGTGTGTCACAATTTACTTCTTTATTTACTCATGTGTAACGGCTTTTGCGAGGCTTCGATGAAGGATGATGTATCTGCATGATGTATTACAATGTTGACACTGTAAACACTAAGCTCGTGCTGTAAATATTCTGATTACTGCATATACTATTCTATTTTTCATTATCTCAATATATATTATATTATTATATATATTATTTACTACCTTCTCTTTTGACTGTCTTTGCTGCTGTTACAGTAAATCTTATCTTATCTCATCGTGAAGCTGCTACGACAGGCAGTGGATGGACTGACACATTTACGCCCATGTGCCACCAGCACCATCAGTTTAAAGTTCGCTCATTAACCTTTGCTTGTGTCTCCTCCCTCTGTTTTCCTCTCCAGATGTTTCCTGTCTTTAGCAGAGTAGTGTGACAGCGATGGTTTGGGATGAGGGGGGCGGGGCCGGGTCCCTGCTGTTTCGGCGTGTGACAGAACTGTGGTTTTGTAGTGTTTGTAAACCATGTGGATGCTGTCTAAACACTCCTCTATCCCACGCACGCAAGGGACCGACTACCCCCCGTAACGCCACCTCACAACCACTGTCCTCCTCAGAGCCAGAGGGGACACAAGAGGGGACATTTGTTGATGATATACATTTAGTATCAATATATCCTGCGATGATAAACTTCCTTGTCCTCAACAACTATTTCCTCTATGTCATAAATAAGCTCTTTCAGAGTTCATTCATCAACCACGAGAGCAAGTGAGACGAGGACATGCAGCAGCAAAACTGAGCGTGTGCAATGAAACAAGCAAACAAGGAAGTAGTGAATTTTGAATTCAGCTCTCATTTGAAAAGAAGAGGCAGAATTTGTTATTTGAAATTGTCATACTAAAAGTTCAGCATTGGGATAATTCAACACATTTCTGCCAAAAATGTGGGGAAAAAAGACCAGGATCTCAGATTCTGATGGTCATACTTGACCATTTTATTTGCTTTAACAGATTAAATAAAGTCAAAATTATAGTTTTTCATCTTGTAAAATATTTTGCAATTATAAATGAACAAAAACAGCCACCTGGGTCTCCGGTAATCAAAATTATATGGATGCCGATTCCATGAAAAGCCTTTTAATTTCCTGATTTATTAGATTTGTTACTTAACATGCAACAAAAAAATAAAATAATAACAAGACAACAACAGACAAAGAAAAGATAAATGACAGTTTCAGAAAGCATATAAACAAAAAGTGTACAAAATAATGCCACCCAAAGAAAGAAAGAAAGAAAGAAAGAAAGAAAGAAAGAAAGAAAGAGAAAAAAGAGTACCTGTGGCTGCAGTAAATATGTACCTTATGTCACAGTTGATTATTTTATGATGGAAATTATTTTACATTGTTCTATTGGAGAAATCACTGAATGTGTGATGTAAGTGAGGAAAATATGGACATAACTAAGAACCTTGAACCTTTACCTGTCAGTAAAACCAGTGCAATTAATGACCAATAACACTGAAAGTGTTTTACATAAACTGATAAAATCATATTAGTCTTCTCTAATGATGTCAGAGCACAGTTTGGAGCAGCAAGACAAAACAAACTAGCAGACAGAGATGAAGAGAGAAAGAAGTGAAAGTAAGAAGAAAGATGGAGCACAAGAATCACAAGTGTGAACTCACCGTAGTACTGGAGCTGCTCGGTGGAGCAGTAACCATCCGAGGCAGAGAGAAACCCCCCTGCTGAAAAGCTCATCTCCAACTCCGTCCACTCTCTCATCTGGACAGAAGCTCCCGTCTTCAGTTAATAGTAGATCTATCTTCACACACATACACACACACACACACACACACGCACAAACAAGAAAAAAAAAAATGTACTCAAATGGACTCAAACAGATATGAAGGATCTGGGAATTGCAAAGACATTCCTCAATCCCCAAGGTGCATCCAGGTCTCTTAGCTGTCCAAGCTGATATCTCAGCCTATTTTTAAAAAAAAGCAGAGAGGAAAAGTGCAGCTGAGGCTTTGGGTCTGTGAAGGACAATGATGATGATGATGATGATGATGTGCTGGAGGAGGTCTTAGCTGCCGCTCCCCCCCCCAGGGAGAGCGACTGAGGGGACACCCAGGAAGAACAGACACGGAACTGTGGTCCAAACAGCTGGACCTGGCTGGGGTTTCATGACAGCGTGAATGGATGGATGGATGGAGGTCTTATCTCTGTATGTGTGCTTGGTATATTGAATATACACCCACTGGCCACTATATCAGGTACAACAGTTTAACTGCTTGCTAACACAATGATTTTATCAGCCAATCACTTGGCAACAACCCAGTGCATGTAGTCATGTAGTCATGGTTAAGACTGAGCATCAGAATGAAGAACAAATGTGATTGAAGTGACTATGAGCGGTTGTTGGTGTGACTGGACTGAGTTTTTACAGAAGACCGCACTGGGATTTTCACACACAATCATCTCCAGAGATTACAGAGAATGGTCCGAAAAAGAGAAAATGATGTCAGAGGAGAATGGTCAGACTGGTTTGAGATGGCAACAACAACCTCAAATATATCCACTTACAATAAAGACAAACTGAAGTTCAACTCTGATCACACACCAGGTGCCACTCCTGCAACTGTATTTGGTGTCCTCTTAACCTAACACAGCGGCCAGTGGGCGCATTTATGAAATACAGAAGGTAGCAGCTGGACACAAATTGTTTTAAAATTGTTTTTAAAAAAAAACCTTTGTTGCATGGGCTAAATACTGCATTTTAAAGGAATACTTCACCAATTTGCATTTAGCTTTGTATTACTAGAATAGGGGTAGTATTTTGGAAAAATTGTGTGTTTCCCCTGAGTCGAGAAATATCTTCATTCTTTTCTTTATTACGTACCCACCAGTGACACTTGGTCCTGTTAGCGTAACTATTAGCAAAGATTGCGGACGCATAACAAAGAAAAGATTGAAGATATTTCTCAACTGAGGTTGGGAAGCACAATTTTTCAAAAACTTACCACTAGTATACAAAGAGTATACGTTTTGGCAGAATTAAGCGATATTAATTACTTATATATTATATATAATATATATATATAATATTTTTTTCTATGTGTGTGTGTGTGTGCGTGTGTGTGTGTGTCTGTCCATGTTTGCCCACTGAGCTTCAGGAGTGTGTTTACTCTGTCTTTTGTTTACCACAGTTGTGTTTGTGCTGCAGTTAATATTGGACAGTAGTTAGATTTAAGGGGCCCAAGGACCTCGTCCTCCCCCACAGACAGACAGACAGACCGTTAACCAGGACGAGCAAAGAGCAACAGGACTTGAGGTCTAAAGGAGGAAGAGGGGTGACAACATCTCCCCCCCCCCCCCCCCCCAAACCTCCAACCCTGGCCTGTACATCTCAGAGCTGGCTTGTTTGACATGCATCATGCTTACTCAGGATTAACTGCGTCCTCCCACCCACATATCAACCCTTTCACTAGCTCATTATGGGAACCAGGTCTGACCCCTGGACAGCAAATGGTGGGGGAGGAGCCAGTCATGGCCACTGGAGCCGGAGCCTTCACTGGCGTGATCGCCATCGATCACAATGACAAATAAAACAGGAATTTTGTTTGTGGCTACACTGTCTCTTTTTTTCTTCTTTTTTTGAAGATTAGATTCAAAGGGTGAAGTGGTAGAAGAATGACAAGAAGGCAAATAAAAAAGAGAAGAAAAAGAATGTCCTGAATGCTGAAAGACTGCAGTATCTTTGGTTGTATCACAGAAATTAGATGTCTAATTTTAACCAAAAACATAAGTTTAAAAGTCATTAATTAGATCAACCTGAAACTGAAAACCACATAACTAACATTAATCTTTTTTTCTTCTTTTTTTACTTTGTGAGGACCACAGTCCAAAATATAAAATATATGTTTTACTTATAGGTGAGACATAAATATACATGCATAAATAAAGATTGTGTTATTGTGTATATTGTGAGGCTTTGTACTGGCAAGAACCTAAAAATCTAAAAAAAATATCTAAACTCTTAAAATAACACTGTTATATGCATGAACATCATCATTTCTTTGTGTAGTGGGAGAGTAGAAGGACAGCGGCTTAAAACCACACAAAAACCACAGTCAAGAATATTTATATTATCAATACAGTCCTTCAAAAGAACCAATATAGTATCACACCTTAAATGTAATATATCATTTTGTGTATGGATATTTCCTTACACCCCTAATGGATGTTATACACATATAGTATGTATAGGTTGTGTGTGTGTACACAGAACATATACTGTATATAAATAACAGCAGCACTTCTCTAGTGCCTTAATACTGAGTGAAGAGCACAGTGTCGTCTGCATAAACGCGTACGGCACTATGACGTACTGTGTGGTGACAGATTTGGGGATTATCAGGACTCCCCTGAAGTCCACTGTTGTTTCTCGGTGAGCAACAGTTTGTCTCCCGAGTTATTTCCACACACTGCAAGTATCAAAACGAGCCATTCGCCCTTTTTTTCCCCTCAACCATCTCTGACCTCAGAGGAATGGAAGGGGAGCAGAGAGCACAGAGCGAGTGACACTAAACGATGGGGACAATATCTGAAAGTGTGCAGATGTCGCCATGGATCTTCTGGACGTGTCACACTGGTGGACACGTTGTTGGATGCGGGCCTGTCTCTGCGAGGGCCCGCTTTTGGGGAGACGAGAGTCACAAAAGAACGAGCAGAGGACGGGGTGGGGGGTAGTATTTTAAGTACATGAAGTACAGATAGTTCAGCTGGAATGTGTCCATTTCATTTTCTTTGCACTGACGCTTGACAATGTGTGCTGAGACGAACACTAGAGAAACAGGACAAAGTCTGACATTTCCACAACACAAACCAAACAAACAAACACACAACTCCGTCAACTCTTCCTCTGTGGTTCAGACCAAAGAAAACAAACTGATGGCATGTCCAAATTGTGAACCTCATTAGTAGTGTATCACTCACAGTACAAGCCAGCAGATAAATTCATCACATCATAAATCTCTGCAGGGGCTTCGTCTCTGTGTGGCCGGCTCGTCTCTTTATCAGAGAACTGCTGCATGGCTGGGAGCTGCAGCTCGATAACAGCCTGCACTGTTTACTGATCCTCACAGGAAACTGATGCTCATGTTAAAGTGGCCTCGGGATTTAGTGTGTAAAGTTCACTGCTTATGTCTGAGCATATGTGGTGGGTGAGTGCAGTCACAAAGAATGTGGCTATCATGAGAAGGAATGTAAATGATCCCGTGTTAGTTCTGTTCCCAAACACTATTTGTTTGAAAACATTTGTTTAAAAATACAGATACAGTGCTCGTTTTCTTATACATTTTCAAATGTTCTGTATATAAATGGAAAGCTTTAATCGAATAGATTCACTTTCATACAAAAACATGACACGGTGGATTATTTTGCAGCATATAAGGATTGGCATTCATAATATTTTTTTTGTCTACCTTAAACAGCTTGTGTGAACTACATTCATAACAGTCCCTAAAACTAGTAGGGGCTGATTGCACTTTACTGGTTAAGATTAAATCCATTATCTGCTACATTACAGAGGCAATAATCTGTTGTGACTTGATGAGAATCCACGTTAATAAGCTGAGGCAGACAAATAACAACTTGTAATGTTGAATATAATGTGGTTTTAAAAAGCACACACCTCATCACGAGAGGACAGACTGCTACAGAGTCAACACCTGTTGTGTTTCTGCTGTTAGTGATGAACGGAGACCGTGGACTCACCGCTGATGAGGCTTCCTGCTGCGGCGAGTGTCTCGGCGTCTCCTCGCATTGTGCAGCTATCACTTTTTGTCATGACGACTGCAGCCCAGACTCGACACACAAACACACAAAAAAACGCACGCACACACACACACACACACACACACACAAAGTAAACAGAACCTTTCAAACAAGACAGTTGCTGTTCATGTGCACTTTAGAGTGCTTTCCCTTTTTTTTTCCCCCTGCAAATGCTCAAAATTGTGTCAGGAAGAAATGACCCATTGACATGTAGTGGGAATAAAATTGAGAAAATGGCATAATATGTAATATATGTGTGTGGTCATGTACAGTATGTCGGTGAAGGGAAATTGCAAATATCACACATCTGCCATGCAGGATTTAAAACTGGACAACGGTCTCCCCTCACCTTCCCCCCACTAGTAATGATTCCGTATAACTGGAATCATCTCATTAAGAAATTCCCAGTGTAGAGTGTTTATAAACAGGTTCTTGTTCATCCCGAGTGATGGATGTATGTTTTCTATCACAGCCTCTTCCTACGAGCGAACTCCCCCAACACGCTTAACAATCTCTCTGCCACTGTTGCACAACCACAGTGTAACAACCACACACACACACACACACACACACACTCTTGATATTATCAGTAATGACCTTTCTTCCTTTGTGGGTGGCCCCTTACTAATTTGAGTGTTTGTGATTGCATTATGTTAAAAAATGTGTGTGTGAATGATGAGGGAGGTTGGTGCTTCTGAGAGGCCATGTGTGATTCTGCTAATGAAGAAAAACTACATGACTATCTATCAAGGCCTCCCAGGAGCAGGTCAAACACAGAGGCTGGGGGTTAAGGTCAGCGAGGGCCAAAGAGCCAAATGTCAACATCAAGGCCAAGAGCAGGCCTTGACCTCTGCTGCGTTTCTAAAAAGTGGGAGGTGAAGAGAGTAAACTGTTGGGGAGGGAACGGGTTTCTTTTCCAAAGAGGAGCAGTTGGATCAAATTCATAAATCAGAGCAAGTAAATGAAGAAAAAGTGGGCCAGCCCTGAAATAGCTGAATTAAGACATCACGCAGAATTAAAGAGTTATTCATTTGTTTAATGTTCACAGTCCACTGACCCACCAAACATATTTAACATTTCCCCCAAGTACAAAAACAAGCTAAGGCTTCAAAACATGCAAAAATTGTGAAAATGAAAGTTTGAAAATTTAACAATCTTGTGAAAGTCTGTGTCAAGTAATACAACTTTTTATCAACAGTGCAAAAAAAAAAAATGGTTGAGTGTATGGGGGGGGAAGAAAAAATTAATTGTATCATAACAAATAACAAGAGCAATAACATTCACAAAAAATACAAATGCTAAAAAATACTTACTTTGATTGTAGCACTTGGTTTACATGTATTTACACTTTTTTTTCTCTTACAAAGTTACAGAACATCTGCTCTTTTCCAATAAGACATTACTGACAGTCCAAAAAACTAAAAGATGAAACCCTGTAAATAAAATCTGACCTAATAAGGTCAGGCTTCTTATAAAGGTTTATTTTTGCCTTTTTTTGCCTCTTAAAAAGAATGTCAGAATTAATGTCATGATTTTAGAGAAACCCAAGTGTGAACTGGTTTTCTGTGACCTAAAATCAGGAGGAGAACAGGTTGACATGAGTTTAAACTCATGTCCGACACCTGAAATCCTCAACCGTCCCTTTAAAAATCTATTACTTAAGTGGAAATCTCAAAAGATGGTCGATAAAATACACATCTAATAATCTGTATGTTTGCTAAATGAGGTAAAGTGATGTTCAGTACAGTACTTTTATGAACTTAGTGAATGTGAGCAACCGTCCTGAAAAGAACATCAAGTTCAAGTTAAAATGATTAAACAGTCCCTGTGACATCTGTAGTGATTGAATTGGCTACAGGAAATGCTCCATAGTGAGTTTAGCCTGTACCGTTGTTCAAAATGCATCTTTAAAAACAAAAGACGGTCATAAAACCTTCAGTTGAGCATTACATTTGTTGATGCTTGCCGATGCAATCATTTCCTGAAATATTCAACACAAACGACAATCACTTGTTTTGCTGCCCTTAAAAACACCAGAAACTAAAAGGTATAAACTTGAGGGGCTGCCACTTTGAGAGCAGTGTAAATCACATCACTGCAGCTGAACTTTGCAACTTTTAAAAACACAATGTAAACATTGTAATAAAAGCAGAATAAATAAAACTATAAAATGAAGATCATTTTGACTTTGTGTTCTTGTGATGTGATTATGACGGCTCACTGAAAGCGAGTGCTCTCCTCCCACCAGCGCACCAGCAGCGTGTTGGTTTAGGTTGATGTTTAGGTCCCTATCAGAGGCGCCGTCTCATCATGGCTGCCGTCCGCCTGCATCGCTGCTTTGCGGTAAATTATGAACTGGAAGGAGATCTGAGCCGCGGTGTCAAGGAAATCAACAGAAAACCTGGGAAGGAGGCTGTGAAATGGAAAAACACTGTCCTGCAGCTACTGCGGAACAAATGTTCTTTTGTAACTCGCAAATGCAATGCGTAACTTTTAAATATGAATAAATGGTTGTGTCATTCAAACCTTTGTCAATGTGTTCACACAATGCTGATTAAGCTCCACACGACTTTCTCTATCTCAGTTTAACTGTTTTGTTTTGGCGTCTGTCGACAAAATCATGCTGTACACAGTGTGAAGTGTGAATCACAACTTTGTCTCCTTTCGTAACATGAACATATTGAAAATACACACTCTACCAACAGCAATCCAGTCCTTCCTGAATGGCCAATAAGATTGTCCTTAATTTACGAAATATGAAATATTCCATCGAGCCAGAGTGGATACAGCGACCTAAGCGTGTCAGCACTGATCAGCTCTCCAACAGTCCTCCCTACAAACTGTGCTCTCTAAGAGTTGTAGTCTGTGTTAAAATACAGATATACAATTGATAGCTAACCAAAATACTGTAGAAATACAGATCAGATGACAGCACTGCTTCATTGTCTCTCTCTGTCTAACACACAGGCGGTCAAAGAGGTTCTGAACTGGAGCTTGAATTAAAACTAGGTTGTATCCTACATTTAGTGCTTTCAGAGAGACATGGTTCTGGTTCTGGCTCTGGAGCTGTTCTAGAGCCTCAGAACCTTGATGCTTTCTGGCTAACCAGCCCGTGTTCACACCAGTTTAAGAGGAACCAAAGTGGGAGGACGTTACTCTGCGTTTCTCATGCAGAAGTAAACACAGCAAAATCTCCATACTTCCTCTATTTCCCGCTCGTCTTCATAACCCAGATTATGACATGCTCACTGATGATGTCACGGTTCACAAAGCAGAACCACTATTTTTTTGGCTTCCAGTTGAATCAATTTTCTTTCATTTTGAACGCGCCGGCCAGTTCAAATGTGTTTGACCTCAGATCCCCCAATAGCTTAATACTGTATATATAATCAGATCACAACCAGATGTTCACTAAAGTTTTTTCTCACTACTTTTGAGAGGGAATCCACAGAAAACTAGAACTCCTCCTCATCATTATCATCATCATGTTACATCTACTGTATATGCATGATCTACACCTTCACTGCAAACAAAACGTGAAGCAACTGAAGTTCACAGAGAGACACGGGGCCTCTGGGGGCCACTAGTGTAGGTCTTTGCTGACAAGCCTGATTCCCTGGGAGTGTTTGGACCTTTGAAACTGAGCGTCATGTTTCCACACACAGTCACGAGACCTTAACCCTTCTGATGAACTGCCCTCTCCAACGACTCAGCACTGCCTGAAATGTAGCACGTACATGGGATTACAGAGAATACAGATGCCTGGCAGCAGAAGCAGTGCTTTTTTTTCCTAAAAAGGATACGATGACATCTAAAGAGAGGGTGCCGAGGCTGCCAATGAGCCATGGCAGGTGATGGATGATGTAGCTTTTCTCGCCTTGACCCTGATCAGGATTCTTCATTAGCACACTCAGGCCATATGTGCTGTTTCCCAAGATGACTAGCGCAAACAGAAAGTAAGATACTCCCTCTGTCGACTTCCTCTTGAACTGTGGGGAGAAAAGACAAGAGCGGAGGAAAAGTGAGGGAGGGGGGAGGCAATACAAGATGTCTTAGACAGCTGTCGTGTAGTGTAATGTCATGTGAGACTACGGAGAAGAAAGCACCCTTCACCTTGACAGGGGATTATTTTCATTTGCATTTTCACCTGCATGATTTTCAGGTGTGCTGAATTTTGCCTTTCACTTCAATAAACTGTTTTCAATTCAGTGCATTTTTAAATATACTCCAAAAACACAACTTTCTATTAGTCACCTTATCAGCTTAGATTAGATAACATGGACTCCTGACACAATGTCCATTTACCACGTTGACACCAAACGATCTAAACTTGATTGACGCTAACTTTTACTGACATAACATAAAAGGTGAAAATAGAAAACTTTTAAACATGAGACAGTAATATAATAGCATTAGCTTCAGTCAGTGTCTACCACCTCCAGTATGCAGCAGTTGGTGCTAAAGCACAGAGAGTCATACTCACGTTAGTGTACATCTGTGGGACTCTGGAAGACAGGTACAGGACTGACGACACTGAGCCGATAGAGAAACCAAAAATCTCTTTAAAGGTGAAAGCCTGAAGTGACAGAGACATGATATTTAAGGCAAAAATAAGTGCTTCTCGTCTTTTAGGCGACCCATCAAACAAACAAACATGACTTACCTTGAATGGGTGGACGTCAGCGGTGGAGAGCAACGTGCGACTTCTGAACTCAGAGGGAATCACTTCCTGTTGAGCGGCTGGCCCGGCAAGGTGGATGAGGTTTGTAGTAAATCCCAGGATACAGGCTGCACCCACCATGTGCACAACTCCCCTTCCTGGGGAAGAGACAGCACCTGAGTTTATTTATTAATACTGGGAAGGATAACTCTGGGAAGGATATTTCTGTATTCCCACTGACAGGGGGGTTACTGTGTCAAAGGTGGACAAAATGTGTCACAACAACATGAGACATGTGATGACATCATTACAGCGAACATGGAATAACACTCTTCTTCTGTCTGGACTTGTGCTGAAACACTGGTTATCAGCACTGATAGAACAAGTCTGCTCAAGTAGCTATGATTAAACAGAAAGAGTTCGAACCAAAACACTTACTTTGAAGCCCTCTGTTCCCCAGTTTGTAGTAAAAGTACATGCCCAGCATCAGTAAGTCCGCCACAACGTAATAAATCGCTGTGTATGTCTGGATGAAAGGGAGAAGCAAACATGTCACAAGTCAGAGGAGAAGGAATGATTGATTTACTTTGCCATGGAAAAGATATTTGCATCATTATGTGTCGCCTTAGAATTAATTACCTCAGTCATTGATCAAGACACAAACAATAATGAGGTGACAATGGCTCTGACAACAAGGCAATTTGTTAAATAACAAAACCCTACATGATATTATATCTAGTTTGAATAACAGCTAATGGAAAAGTATTCTTATTTTGATTAAGAAATGATATACAGATTAAATGAATGTTTGTTCTTTGAGAGGAAAAAGTTTAAGAACATGAGCGAGGTCACTACAAGTCACCTGAAGTGGCAGCTGGTCCGCCAAGAAGGAGCCCACCAGGTTGCAGGAGTCACCTCCCAACCACAGTAACAGGAACCATATTGAAAGGGCTTTGTCCATATTCCCATTTTTGCACGAGCTATAGTACTGTCTGCAAACACAACAAAAACAATCACACACAACATCTAAATAAAGATAGAAAAACGCCCTTGAGAAACAGCGGAGAATGACAAACACACGTACGGCAGTAAGGACATCATGAAGCAGAGGATGGACAGGAGGCCCAGGTAGACGCTGGCCATATCCCTTGAATCCTGGGCACATTCCCCAAGCCCATCCCAAACCCATTTGGAACCGTTAGGGCAGATAGTGGTGAAGTTTCCGTTATCAGTCCATCCAAAGGCATGCCGGGTGAGCACTCCGTCTGTCCGCATAGTCTGCCGGAGAGAAAAGCTTCAGTAATCAACCAGTTCATTACTAATATGAACATGTTAAAATAAACACAATACATAGCAAAAACAAGGAGTTTCCGAGCTTCTTCATACACCACTGATCCACTGCTGCTTCAGGATAACACATCAGAACTTACTGATTGACGTAAAGTTGCTGATTTTCCATTCAATTCCTTCTGAAGACAATCCCAAAGGCGGCAGTTTCATCACTCTAGTTTATTTGTATTGTTATAGCTGCAACAATTAATCAATTACTGATTGATTAACTGACTACTTAATGAACTGACACCTATTTTGATAAACGACTAACTGGTTAAAGTTCTTCTATTGCAGAATTTTAAATGTGAATATGTTGTGGTTTGTTTGTCTCTGTGACAACACAGATCTGTGACCAAACATTAGAAGACATCGTATATGGAAGTTTGAGAAACTCAGATCCAAATTGTACAACATGTTCTGCATTATATGAACAAAACAACAACAAACTGATAATGAAACCAATAGTTAGGACACTTTAAAAAAACAATTTGCAGAGGTCCTGTCGATCACTTGATCCTGATGTCAGGACAAAACTCAACCACACGCAGATGTCCAGTTCACGCGGTCAGATCTGGGTCAAAGGTTATCGTAAACGACACAAAAATAGCCCGTTTAGGTCCACATTCTGCTGATTACATCACAGAGCGGTGTTGTTTTTAATAAAGTCAAAATACACTTCTATTCAGGACAATAAACACGGTCATTTTCTACGCGATACTGACTTGACAGAAGCCGAGGAACAAATAAACAAAGCAAACTGAAGAGACTTTGGCTAACAAGCCACTGCAAACACCACCGAATAAAACACGACGACAGCTCGTCAGAAGCGCATTAATGTACAAACTAACACAGTAAAAAAAATAAAAAAAAACACTTATGTCTTGCCTGGGTAGCTGCTGACCGGGCAAAGTGAAGTCCTCCGCAGAACAAATAAAAAACAGCCGGAGACTCTGAAGAAACAACACGGAAACAAGTGTGAAGTCTGCTCTGCACCTGGCAGCTGATTGGTCGCTGCGCTGAAACGTCACTACGCCACGTGACTCAAATCTCGCGAGCTGAGACACTATCGACCGTAAACAAAGCTGGCTCCGCCTACAAAAACATTTTCTTATTACAATTAACATAGAACGATAATAATAAGTAAAGAAAATAGAAAAATTATTCCTAATTAGCATAAAAATGTGTGTGTCATGAAAACAATGTTTTCATTCTGCATAATAGCATTATAATACTGTTGGTAACTGTGTGTTAATTTATTAAATAAGTAAAATTTGTGATTTGAATGTATTTTTCCACTGCTTGTACTATATTAATTATTTCTCTTTTTCTAAGAGGATCAGCTCTAATGCGTGGGCAGAAGTATCAACACATGTGACCGTTTGTCTTTTTTCTTTGTAAGTGAATCGGTCTGTGAAAAAGGGAAAAACAACGCAATGCAACTGTCATGAAACTGTGATCACTGACGGTAAAGACAATGAACATGCAGTTTAAAGAAATCACTATTGCAGCTTTTGTGAGATAAAATGTCAAGTTATCTCAAATAGAATAAACCAAATCAAGTTACACGCGTGAATAAATAATGTATTACATAATAAAATCTACAATGGGTTAATTCAATGAATCAAGTGTTACAGAAAGTACTTTTTCAAAGATGCGCACGGTCTTTCTTTGTTTGATCCCATGTACACATTTAATTAAGGTACGTATATATTAAATATGTAGAAAGTGTTGTTTTACAAAAGAGAAACTTGTTAATAATAATCTTCTAATTGCATTCCATCTTAGTGATGACTAAGTATGACAGGTTCAGGTCTGTCAGTGAGACAGACACATAAAGTTACAATTACATCATAATAATCAGAAATATGTTATATTACATAAGATATTTTTTGGAATCAGATATCTCGCAGATAAATGTATTTCCTTCTGTGTGTTTCGTGCATCTGAAGGTTGACAATTAAATGACCTTTCTTCACACAGTTTAGTATCTACAGTAATGACAGCCCTTACCTTGAAACTATGGTATGTTTCCATGCAAAGGTTAATTTTCCTTGCTTCAGGACTGGTCAGTGTGCTGTTCCAACGCGGACATAAATGTCACGTATCCTCATCACATATCAACGCGTCTTGTTAAAGCGCATTATTAAATCAGTCATTATTAGTCCCGAGGCCTCCTGCATTCTTCAACAAGCGTCTGCATTTTGGTGTGAAGCCGTGAAAGACTATAGGTCAGCGCTTGTATGTAAATGTAATCTTATCACACCGCAACTGATGCTTCTTCGTTCTTTCTTTTTTTGTCATTAAAGTACGTCGCTGTTATCCAAACAATGTTAATTGTTACACAGTCTCTAATAAGGAGACATAAGGTAACATCTTACCTGGAATTAAAAAGACGCTCAACTCCTGCGTCAGGACCAAAGAGAAGAAAGTACTTATGACTTTGGGGAATTTACGGAGCCCCTGGTCAGCTGACAATGTGGTCAGACTGATGACTCAGCGCTTCACTGCGCTGACGTCTGCTCGTGCAGTTTTATTTCCAAATTTGCTTGAGTTTTCCATTGTGACTCGTCACGTGACTGCTGATCAAACCCGCTGACGTTCGATTTTCTTGAGCGTCAGCGCGTGCACTAAGGATAGTGGAAGTGGCCAATAAGGATCTATACAGTGAGAGTTTCTATTACTTTTAAAAGTATAAGGTAAAATGTATATGGAAATTACTATTCTTATTTAGATTCACAGTGAACATGGGGAAATGACAACTCTTAGCATTACAAAGGAATTTCAAAAGTTAAGTTGTTAAGAAAATGGTTAAATTGACAAATCATACACAATCAAAATTATTCAATGTTTGGGGAAATTAAATGGATTACATTTGTATTGTACTTGACATCCATTATGGTGGATTACATTCTCTTCTTTGTGTGCAGCCAAACTCCATCTTATTCCTATCCCTTATGATACTTTGCGTGAATCATGCTTCCTGTCGTCCTGTCACTTTGACACCAATTCTGATTAGGATATGATACAATTGCAGGTTAACAAAATGAGTAAAACTGCCTCCAACACTGCCAAACTGCTGTACTGTGTATATAAATCACATTAGTCTTTTGGTGTCACTTGAACACTGTTGGATTTATTGTGAGATGGGAGGACCTGAAGAAGTGGCCTCAACTAATGCACATTAGCATATTTAGCCACATTGACTATTAACGATGTGAAAAGCTCAGAACTACCACCACCACTGGGATAAGACATTTTGAAGATGAACATCTCAATAAGCGAAACCAGAGATTTATACCAGTCTAAATACCACCAGTGTTGTGAGATAACATGTTTTAAGGTAAATTGCTCATTTAAGAACTCACTTGAAACCCCAAAACTAATACTCCACACATTTTCTGACATATTTCAGGAACAGGTTTTATTTTTGACGCAACCAAACATCTATACTGTAGGAATAGCTTGAGTGGGCTAAATTCTCTTATTTACATAACATTTCCACAAAGTCATACAAATACTTTGTAGGTTTCATGTCAAAGGATAGATATAATACATTAAACAGAACACTGGATTGAAATGTCTTGTAAAGCAATTTCACAACAAATCTACAAATGAAAACGGATGATAAAGAACCAAACGTTACCTACTGCAAAACAAGTCCTACTTCAAAATTGTACAAGCGAGTTGCATGTCCATAAAATTAAGAGGGAATGCAACTTTTGCTCTTCTATGTTTTAGTCCTTCTGGTCAAGGCAGACTTCTTATGTAGTCGACAATTCCTCCAGAAGGAAAGGATCAGATGAACTAAGCAGTTGTTACAGCGTATTGTCCTTTTCATTTGCTGCCACAAGGGGGGGTGTGGGGGGGGGGCTGTCCAGGGAAGACCGTTTTTCACCAAGTGGCAGGTTCTCACTTGATATGGACCACTTTCTCATCCGTTTTTAATCGTTTGCGTCTGGGTTGTAGGAAGTCATCATCAGAGTCGTCCGTGTCATTGTCTTCCTTTTCCTTTTCCTTTTCTTTTTCCTTCTCCTTTTCATCACGGGACTCCGTTTCCGGCATTTCTGGGAAGCTCTGCCCTGGATACATCTCCTGCAACTTCTCCTCAAAGTACAGACTCACTGCCTTCCCGGTTATCGCCATCTCTGATCCCACCTGTCAGATGAGGAGGAGGAGAAGGGGGTGTGAGAGGAGGGGGGTAAGGAGTGATATGGATGAAGTAGTTGTGACAGTACCAAACAGCAGGAAGAATGAATGGGTTGAAGTGGGGGGAGGATAAACAGGAAAATGAGGAGACAAATTAGATGTGGTTAAGACTCCTGGTGGCAGTGTGGCCCCAGCTCACCCTTGTTGTACAGAGCAGAGATATCCTTCCTCCCAGACCCACTGTGGTTCCATGAAGCACTCACACAATTAATACAAAATTTCAGCCTGGTTCCAAATAGTTCCAAAAATCTTCCAGGCTGTTTAAATTGCTTTATGCTGTTCAGGGAAACAGTTTTATACACCTGACACACAAAACGCACTTCTGTTAAGGCCCTTCAAACAACCATTGACCATTCAGTCGCCTCAAGCTACTGCCTTTATACCAGATCTCTTACATGACGAGAAATCTTGGGGGAAAAAAAAAAAAACCTTAAGTAAAGCTTCAAACATCAAAAACATAATATGACTGAAGCACATGTGCAGCTGTTCACTTAAAAAGGACTGAATCTAAAATGAACAAAATACTATGAGAGCTTGTGAAACAGAACTCTTTGACTACAAATTCCCCCAATCAACCTTTTTCAACCTTTATCACAGTCACTCCCTTGGCGTGATTGTGGATTGGAGTGACATGTGTCACACGACACATTCAATTGAAGACAATTGGATAAACAAAACAAAAATAGAGCATAAGAGTGATTTAAGTATTAATTGTGAAATCAAAAAGTTGTTGTAATGTTACATTAGTAAAGTAAAGAGCGATCAACAGTCAGCACCTGTAGCAGTGGGTTGGTATTGTGCTTGTGTCCACATGAATCCTACTTATCAAACAATTTGTATATAATTTTTACAACTATAGACTGCATGACTGCCCAAATCTCTGAAGGCCAAACACACTTCTTGGAGCCTCAGTGGGAGGGGTCAGGACATCTGTGCTCTATTTGAAACGGCTTACCTGTGTATTAATCTGTTTCTCCTCATCATAAACCTGGATTATTCGAGACATCTAAAAAGGGGCAATAACATTACAACAAAGACAGTGAAGCAGCGGGGGAAGAAAAGAGTTCACAGTACAGGCAGGTTATATAATCAGAGCAGAAAACTGCTTAGGAGTACTGTGCTCGTCCATATGTGGTGTGTAGCCCCATGTCGTTACTGCAGGAATTAACAGCAAGTAAAGGTCTATAATATAAAAGGTCTTTACTATAGTTAAATGGGCTATGGGAAACCACTGGATTAGTTGTTAATATATTGATTAATCCAGCATTTATAAATAAATCATCTTGTTTATGTTTCTGCTGCTCATTTTGTATGTCACAGTCTATATGGTGGTACATATATGAACAGGTCAATCTAAGATGTTTACTCACTAATTACACAAATGTATTTAAATTACAGGAATGAACCAAAACAATTCGTAAATATAGCGAAAAAAAATGTTGTTTTTTTTTGTTTTTTTTTTAATTATCCACTGCTTTTTGGTACTGATAACTCTCAAAAAAAAAACTCCACCCTTACATTTGAAAAGTGTGTAGAATTTACTAGCAACAGATTGCAGATTGCATCCAAGGAAATACCATGAACCTCCCTCCCCCTTTCCAAGAGTGTGAAAGAGAAAGTGATATGCACATAATATAAAAACACAAATGGACCCTTTCTAAACTGCTGACTCCACATGAAATTGGGGGGGTTAATGGGCAAATTTGTTGTCACACAAGGAGGATTAAACAGGACCACTTGACTTAGTTAGGCTCTACATTATGTAAGTAACTTTCTCTAATGCTCAGACTGATATTCATGCAGAATGTTCTCCGTGTATAGAAGCTCCCACATATGTGTACTCGGTTACATAGTGTATAGTGTGTGATACTCGGTTATAGAGAAAACTATTTCTTAACCATACAAATATAGTTGTTGATTAGTTTATGAGCCACCACTTACTCTGACCTACATCTTACTGATCTAATCACATTACAATGACAATGTGTCAATGTGCTGATGTGTCTTTCACTATATTATTTACACATATAAACTAACTTAACCAAAATGCCTTTCAAGTGGGGACCATGCTTGCTGTTAATTTGGGTTGCACAACAACAGCACAGGAAATCATCCTGTGAGGCTCAGATCATTATGATCACTATAAACCTCTCTGTGTGGTCAGACTCACAATCCAGACACCGTTCACCTCTTCATTAAACAGTAGCTCCCCCATGTGGTTGTAAGGTACAATACATGAGCATATACCGGGTATAATCTGTGCTCCAGACAGTACAGACAGACAAACCCTCAATGACATCATAACAAACACTTCAAAATACATTATTCCTCGATAAAAGAAGACAGGTAAAAATTAAGAACACTGACCACAGCCATCCATTAAAAATAGTACTCTTGATTCATAACTGTGATGCTGACAGTGTTAACAGGGTTTAGACAATGTTCCTGCAGCCAGTTTGAAGGGATCACCCTCCAACAGTGTTAGTAAGTGTCAAACAAACCGTGAAGGCCATAAGAACCACTTCCTACGCCCTTCTGCACAAAGCTGTGTTCCAACTAAGGGTAGACTAATATACTGGTTTACCAAGTTGGGCCATGTTAAAGAGGTACATAACAGATACCATAACTTATATAACTGTGCTTAAATTGTAGGGCTCCACTAGCTTTGTCTGTCAAATTCAGCAATCTTTGGCATCTGAATTTTGGAATGCATGCTCAAGCATGTCTTGAATAAACCTGGTGTAATAGACATAATAGACATATGTGTGCACATGAAAAAGCAGGACCAGTGCAGGCTTTACCATTAACTTGTTAGGCTTCCACTCCAGTTCTGAGAGAGCTAGGGCCATTTAAGGGTACGTCAAACTAAATACTTGACACTCAAGTCTGCAGAAGCTGTATAGTGATCATAGCTTTGCTAAAAACCAAAAACAAATCTAATGGTGGCCTTAGACTTTTGCACAGTGCTGTAAACATAGTTCTTTGATTAGATAATTAAAAACATCACCAGTTTTTGAATGTGCTGATGGTAGTGACTTTAACTTGGATCTTTACCAGTCTAACCCTTGTCTTCATGCAGACACACAAGCAGATGCCATTCCCCAAAGCAGGCAAAGGACTCATGCTGCTCACCTCATTGTACTGAGCACAGTTGTTGAAGACCAGGCGCATATCGGTCACAAATTCCTGGACAGACGTGTAGTGCTGGGAGCTCCGTAACTGCAGCTTCTTCTTCACCTTCTTCAGGTCCATGGGATGCTTAATAATCTTGTAGTAATTGGGCACCTGGTTTAAAATAAAAGCAGGTTAGAAAACATCTCTGTTCCAGGAGCAAAACATGAACTTGACAGGCCAGTATAGCTTGTGGTTTGTCAAAAAAAAACAAAAAAAAAAACACGTCTTCTTGTTTCCACTAGTTCGACTCAACTCTCTTTGTCACGGTATGTTTTTTTTTTTGCTTTTCCATTAGTGATAGTACCTGGTACTTATTTTTAGTGGCTGCTCAGGTGAGGTTCCAAGTGAGCTGAGCTGATACTATGTGTGACGTCTTCAGACTGCACTAATTGGTCAGAGTGCTGTCGCAGGAAGAGGCACAATAATCAAAGCGAACAATGCCAGATGTAGATCAGTTGAAAAGAGTTAACAATCCTGAAAATATGGGTTAATCGCCAACATTTAGCAAGGAAATGTCTTAAATCTTAGTTTTTAACAGAGGGAGTCTGGTGTAGTTAGTGACAGCACTGCTGAAAGCAAGCTGAATCACAAACCCTGCCGCTGTATTTTAGTGTGTCGCATATAAAACAAAGTCAGGGCAGTTTCATGCAGCAGTGCTGTGATGACCCCACCTGAATACATTTAACCCTGAAGTTACTGTGACCAGCAAGCAGCAAAGAGTTTGTCCTAAAACACTCAGTCTTCTCAGTAGCAAAAATGTGAGCTTTGTTAAAATGCGACTGCAACTAAAGGCTGCAGGCAGGTTTGTGTTTGATTGCATTTTTAACCCCAAAGGGACATTCATGTTCACATTCCTGTAAAAATGTTAAAATGACTGCAAACTTGTTTTGAATATATTCTTAATCATTGAATATTTCTTAAGGCAAAAAAAGGAAAATCATAAATCAAGTTTTGTGCAAAAAAACAAAATCTGAAATCTTATTTTAGGCCATATCGCCCAGCCCTATTAAGAGATTAGGTGCTAGGCATTACTGATCAAACATTTCTCAAGAGTCTCTTCCTTCAAAGGTCTTTAAACACTCATGAATCACTGTAATTGTGATTGTCAGTAACCTAATTTGGCAACGTTCCAGCCATTTTAAAATATCCTCATTTGCATAAGTCTTCATTAAGAGCATATCTGAAAGATTTCACAAAATAAATGACCCTACCAAGAGCTGACTAATAAATTATTTATTGCAGAAAAGGTATTCATTTACACCTAACTAAATCAAGAAACAAATATCAGCACACTATGCAAATTGAGTGCCACCAGTTTTACTGCAGTGCATTTCGAAATGTTCCATGCACTCTGCACAGACCTGGTATTAAAAAAATACCATATATACAGTATATACCATATACATACATATATGGTATATACTGTACATACATACATGCTAAATTGTCAACGTTAATATGAATTGGAACACTAGCATTTTACCAAAATAGTTGTCACATTTCTACAGATATCTTTTGCATTTCTTATCCAATCATGTAGCACACTGCACCTATAACAGAGAGGAATGTTCGCAGGTCGTTGCACAGGATATCTGGTTTGTGCTGATGTTTGCTCAAGCTTTGTTTGTAGGCAGATTCAAATGTTGACATGGTCCATTTTAGTCTGACAAGACTAACTAGCCATTGAAGTAATAAAGTTAAGTTTTGAATGTACTTATCTTGGCACTAGCGCCCTAAGTAAGCAAACTGTGTGCGATGGGGCGGAAGCGGTTCCTAATAATGCCGACAAGCTGGAAAGACCGGCTCTGCAGCTTATTCACAGTCATGGTGAAGCAGGCTCTCACCAGATATTGTTAGTAGGGCGCTGTGTGTGAGACGAGGCAGAAGCGGCTCGCTTGTGCATGGCACCTGGTGCATGGTGCCTGCCTGTTCCGTGTGACGCTGCCTTTTTGTCTTTCTTTCTTCACACCGATCACATTGTTTTATGGCAGTGGAAATTAGTAACGTTTCTGTAGGGATGGTACAATGCCACTTTTTCGAGTCGATACTATGTGAAACAGACATTTTAGACCTCTTCAACTATAAAGCTGTTAACCACATATTTGTGCTATCCATTTCAAAGACATGATTCTCCTACTGGGGCTGCACGGTTGGTGTAGTGGTAAGCGTAAGCAGACCCGGGTTCGAGTCCCAGCTGTAACAAGGGCCTTTCTGCATGGAGTTTGCATGTTCTCCCCTCCTGTGCGTGGGTTTTCTCCGGGTTATCCGGCTTCCTCCCACAGTCCAAAAACATGCAATATGGGGATTAGGTAAATTGGACGCCCTGGATTGACCATGGGTGTGAGTGTGAGAGTGAATGGTTGTTTTTCTCTGTGTATGGCCCTGCAATGGACTGGCGAACTGTCCAGGGTGTACCCCGCCTATCACCCTATGTCAGATGAGATTGGCACAGCTCCCCCCATAACCCTCTGGTGGAGGATAGAGCGGTAGATGATGGATGGATGGATGGATTCAACAACTGTGTAACAAATATCCCCATAACGTAGAAATAAACAGCCCACAACATGGTTCGGCTACAATGCTGTTGCTGTGCATAGTGAAGCATGCAATATATAGGATTTTTGGATTGGATCTGATATTACATTTTTATATCTGATCCAATGATTTGGCCCAGTATCTTATCAGCTCATCCCAGTTTCACTGGTACCTTATTCTTCTGATCATTTCAGGCAGGCTGATGTTTCACACTACTACCTTTACTTTGTTCAAAATCATCAAAGGGTGTTTGCCTTTGATAGGCAAGTGTTTGATGGCGCTTGTAAATCCATCAAAGGACGCTTGCCTTTGATGACTTTGAAACCTGTATGGACAGTCGGACGGCAGACAGACAGATGTTCCTTAATTAATAGAGAACCGCAGTGTGTGAAGTGGGAAATAACAAGTGCCAGAATGTTTTCAGTATTTACTAAAAGATGTTAGAGATGTTCATCATCATCATCATCATCATTTATTTATATAAATATGTATCCCACATTAAAATAACTAAAAACTGGACTATGTTACACATTTTGCCAATTTGTATATTTAGATTATCCTTAACATTTCCAACAATGATTTAAACTTTAAGCACACAGTCCATTTTATTTAGTTATTCTGCAGTATGTGGTCCTCTAGGACACAAATGTGGTAAGAAGTCAGTGTAAACAACTGACTGATGCTTCCAAAAAATAACAAGAACAATATTTCTTTTCTTTTTTTTTTTTTTTTTTACAATAAACAAAACAAACACTAGACTCTTGTGAGAATGGGTCACAAAGCGCACCCTGAGAAATTATAATTCTGGGCCATAATAATGAATTGGACAGATTTACCTAAACAGAGTACTCATAGTACTCAATAGTAAAATTACAAAGTGCTGGTTTTGTGTACCGGACAGTATTCACCCACTTCAAGCACCGAAGAGATGGATAAATACGACAGGATGAATGAAATATTGATGACACTTTGTAACATTAATAACTGCAATAAAGTAGAAAAAACGCACCAAATCTGCACCAATAAGATCAACCAAGAAGAGTAACCTGTGCTTGTGGGTGTGTCTGCATGCCAGTGCATGTGTTGTGAAGAGCCACTTACAGAACTAGGAACAGGTTCCCTAAAGCCAACGCTGAGTTCATGACAGTATATGTTCAAGAGAAGCCGTTCACATCTCTGCACAAAGAAGAAGAGAGAATTAGCCGTCTCATACAAAACATGAAGAGGTCCTCAGGGGATGTTTTGGATGTTACTGACCCTCTGATCTTCAGGATTCAGGGACTGCTCTCCTCTAATTTTCTGGCTGTCATCACAGTACTCTATCTCAGGGCTTGAGAGACTCCGGCAAAAAGTGCAGAGGAAATCACCCCTGAGAAATAAGAATTTTATAAATTAAAATTGTGTTAAAAACTGTTTTCTTTACCTTTTAATTTCATGTGCATCTTCAACTATCAGACAAAACAAATGTTTTGGATAACATAGAAGATTCGCATTGGGGCTGCAACCAACAAATATTTTCATAATCTGTTATTATTATTATTATTATTAATAAATGATCTGTGAATTATTTTGTCAATTAATCGTTTGGTCCACAAAATGTTAGAAAATGTTGAAAATTGTTGAAACATGTTTTTCAAATGTGGAAATTAGGATATTCTCAAATGTTTTGTTTTGTCCCAAACCAAAATGATTCACTTTTAATTATATCTTTGTTATATGGAGAAAAGATTTAATGTTTGTTTTAATTTTTTTTTGTTAAAGCACTCAAACTAATTGATCAATTATCTAAATTATTGACTATTAATCCAGTAATTGTTTAATAACTGCTTAATGAAGTAAATTGTTTCAGCCCTAGTGCGTTTAGTCAATCACTGATGTGTGTTGTCAAGCTGCCAACAATGACTTCAATGACTGTGAAATCACAGTGACAACAGAGTGTCACTTATGGTAAAAATAAACCATCATCTCATATATGTTATATGTGAGAAAGGCATGCGTCGACAGACATTTTAGAACAAAGCCTGCACTATGACTAGTTCTATGAGCGAGGCATCACTGTTGTTGTGCTGTCCACTTACTTTGGGAAGATTTTTATGGTGGGTACGTGGCATTTCATGTGAAACACTTTGGGACACCGGTCACAGCACAGCAGGTCACCACCATTAATACAAACAGCACACCAGTCTTCATTGGGGTCATCCTCTTTCCCAGCAGGATTGCCTGTACCAGTAGACACTGAGCTCTTGTGCACCTCTGTCCCCCTCCCTAAGTTTCCATTAGTGAGGGGAGGACCAGTCGTGCTGCTGTTCTCTATGGATGATGAGGTAGTGGAGGTCAAAGTGGTACCAGTAGAAGATGATTTGGCTGCATTGGAGCCGTTTAGTCCAGAACACGTCGTCTCAGACTGGGGTTCTGCTTTGATGCGGTCAGCTACAGACCTGAGGGCATCTTGGCCTATAGCTCCTAATGCAGAGAGGGAACTGTTCTCAGGATTGCTCATCTGTAAAAACACACACATACACAGAAATATTAGCGTCATTTTCATATGGCAGAATAATCATATAATAATCATAATAAACTTTTTTCTTTTCTTATTTTCACAGACATTTGCTAATGTCAATCAATTAGACCAGAAGAAGCTTTTTGAAGGAGAGATTCCCCATAAAGCACAAAGCAATACTATGATGTGGATTAATGAATATTCAAACATTGTCTTTTGGCAAGTACAGGCACTACAAAGGTCATTTGTCTATTATGGGGAAAAAAAAAAGATTAATTGATTTTAGTTTTTTTCAAGTGCACACTCAAAACTGGTCTTGCAGCTTCAGAGATGATGTTCAATATCATAGATGACACAAATATACACTGTGGTGAGCCATATCATGATATAAGTTGACAACAAGAACAATATAGTGCAAAGTTATCCTTGTTAGGGCATTGCCATATTCACAAAAATTGTTGCTTGTTTCAAAAACAATGGATGAAGAACAACAGTATTCATACCATGCAGGCACTCCTCCCAGCATCTGTGCCACGCTCTGATTTGACAGATGAAGATGGACAGCTGTAGCTATTGTCTGTACCTGGCTCCTGTTTCACCTTCACCTGATCTGCAGCAGCTCCACTTCCTTGTACTGCCCTCCCAGCAGAGCTACAGCTTGGATGGATTGAAATCACAGGGAAAGCAATAATCATCAATCAAATATATTTAGACATATTAACAAAACCAAAAAAAGCACACAATTGTTATTATAATAATAATCTCTCTGGGTTCAATAAGACTGCTGACATATCAAAAATGAAGTGACAAATAAATAGCAAAGTAGCATAAAAGTAAATACAACCTTTAACAGCGAAAATCAACACTGCATTGACATGCTGACATGTTTTTATTAGGGTATTTGGTGACTTATTAGGTGACAAACATTTTTTCCTTAATACACATGTTTTCATAAACTTGACATTGGCATGTCAACATGAAGTTGATAAGAGAAGATTATAAACATATTACTTTTTTCCTGGAGGTACAGGCTCTACCTCCTTTAGCACAATCTTTTCTTTAAAAGAAATTACAGAGCACCAATCTAACCCCATGTCCAACACAATAAAACTCATCCAACCAAAATGAGGATACTGTTTTATGTCCTGAGAAATGACTGAACATGAAGCTGACCTTTGGAACAGCATCTAGAAGAGCAGCAATATGATATGCAACCTCCCATTCACTGTCATGACCTACAGAAAATTTGCTAGAAGACATATGGCCCTAAGGTCATTCCTTAGATAAATAAATGCCATTACTTTGTCTTTAGGCTAGGAAGGTCCCATTGGGTAAAAGAATAGAAGCGGAACAGTGTTCCCATTTGTATAAATGACTGTGTTAAAATGTTAGCATTGGTGTGAGATGTAAATCGTAAAATGTTCAGCAAATTTAACATTAATGACACATTAATCTTTTACAAGCTCACTGTGGAAAAACAACTTTGATTATTGGGTGTGTTGCTACTGAAATGTTCCTTACCTGCCTCTACTGCCTGTGCTGGATGTGCTCGAAGGTCGTGCTGGTGTGTGGGCATTGGAAAGACCTGGAGACAGGACAGCAGAGACTTGATAAAGCTGCATTGATCATTTCCTCTTGTTCAGGTCAATTTCTCCCCAGAGGTTACTTGACATGTCATATGGCATTTCAAAAGTATTATTTGGGAATGGTTCACAGGTTTAACCATTTTAATTGTATGTCTTTTGTGTTGAAACAGAGCACTTAAAAAACAACAACAGATAAAACAAACGATTGGGATAAATCATCTTGAGGAAGCAGAAAAGACAGAATGAATATAACATTTGAACAGAGAGCAGGTAAAGGGCATCGTCAGGTAAAGGGCATTTACCTGACGATCCTGGCGAGTGTGTGGACAGTCCAGGTGAGGGATTCATGTCTATTGAGCCCAGATGTTGCTGTGTGCTGGCAGTGATGTAGCGTGAAAGGAGGTGTCCAAGGTTGCTTGAACCTGCATCCTCCAGCTAACCAAGACAAATACAGGGATGAGGAAAATGTCAGAATAGTCAAAGGGAATTTATGATTGAATAAAAACTTCTAAGATAGTGAGAAAAATAAAATAGGAACAGACAAATAGTGTACACATTAAGCTTAAAAAAAATCACTGTTTTTCTTTTTCAAAATGCTTTTTAAGAAAATTGTATTAATCTACATATATTTTACTGATTCACTGAATAGTATGCATGGTTTAAAACATTCTTTGTCTCAAAATGTTTGGTTATTCATGATAAACAGTAGAACTAACAAGCCATTTTCATGGGAATGAAATGTTCTAGTAGAAAAAACAATAAAAAAAATTAATGATTCCATTCCTGGCTCCTGGTATTTTTCATGCTGGTTTACACATTTATATGTTTAAGGACACTTAAACTCAATTTAGAATTAACAATAATTACAAGTGTCGACATTTCATTGCAATTTAAATACTCATTGATAAAATAAAACTGGCAGCTGAGATCTGATTGGTAAGAATGTGCACACCTGAATGGGCGGGATCTCAGGTAGGCAGGGCAGGTTCTCAGGGTTGGTGACGGAGGGGATAAGCTCGATGGGACCAATGATGGGGCTGGCAGGCCCACGATGAGTGTGGGCGCCGGCCATACTGGCACTGGTGGGACTTGTGGGGTTGGCATTATGAAGGGACGCCACTGGGAAAGGGCCTGCATGCCCCGGGTTGGAATGCTGTACAGAAAAAGAGTGATAGACAGATGTAGGAGGAAATGGCCATGGAAATTAGGGAAGGACAGACAGAAAAGAGAAGAAAGGAAAGAAGTGGGGGCAGGATCAATGAGGCAGGTCAGTCTCTAAGTTTAAAAACAAATTTCTTGTGATAACAACAGGGCTGCATGATCATGCATTTGGGTGACAACTCATGCTGCACAAGACACACAAATGACAAAGTAGGAAAAAAGGTGCCAAACCCCTGATTGTAGTAAGAAACGAAACCTTTGGTGGCTCATCTCAGATTCTAAAGTCATCTGGACACAAAGAAAAGGGGGCTGGGTATAGTGGAGGGTTTTCTTTCCTAGTCTTACATGCAGGCAATGAATTTACATTTTCATACTATACAGATTTAATTTAACATATTTTATTTATAGATACATGGTGAAGCAGTGCTAAGTGCTAATATCATGTTTAAATGCATATTTGTAAGAACCCTGCCATAACGAAAATGGAATGGCCACAATGTAAGGCCAGCCTTTTCTCTTTCGTCTACACAATTACTAAGATGTGATTTGTTGTGCTGTAAAATACTTCACTCTGTTCATCAGTTATCACTGGATTGTCTCTTTGTTGTTGGGTATTGAGCGGAGCAGGTAGCATTTTTTTGTTTTGCGTGTATCTGTAAAAAAACAGCTTCCTGAGGCTGAAAACAATGAAATGTTTTGTACCTCTTACACAACTTTATAACTTGTTATAAAGCCTGGTTGTTCCCGAATTCCTACAATACTAATTAATAAAAAAGCTAAAATAATCTTCAAAGTAAACCCAAAAAAACTGCCTTTAGGATCCTTAAACAATATACTTCTATTAAACAATATACTTCTATTACTATGTTTTACTATGTTTCTCTAAGTTAAGCCTGGTTTATACTTCATTGCTTGACACTATTGATAAGTGTTTTCAGATGTTCTCTATCACAACAATCCACACATATCCTCCATCCTTCATCCTGATGAGTTCATCCTTGTGTCAGCTTGTTTATTTGTATGTACACTGTATCCGTGATGCTTTTTGTTTTGGAAATGGATAGAATTTAATTTCATGATATAATTGGGAAGGAAAAGACAAATGTACTTTTATTGAAGACAACTTAGCACACGGAACGGTGTGCACTGGTTGAAGCACACAAGAGAGCAACAGAGAAGAAATTAGTTTTTTTTGACAGTTGAAGATGAAACTTCAACATAACGGAGACACCGATCACACTGAACCACAAAATATGATGGATGTCTGTAACACAAGAAAATTCTACTTTATTTTACTTCTGAAATTTAAAAGGGTCCAGCAATGGAGCATACATCAGGCTTTTGGCTCTTTAGCTACTTCAGACCTCAACTTGTGTATCTATACAGAACCTGCTAACAAGCAATTAGTGACATTTTGGGTTCAACATATTTCCCACATTTGTGCAGCATATATAAACAGTTCTTATAATGCAGTCAAAATGACAGTAGCTACAGTATTTCCATACTGGAAGAACAGGGAGGTTGTACTGACCTGTCTCTGCATGTGAGGCTGCATCATGGGTGAATACTGCTGTCCATTGAGCCTGGGCTGAGCGGTGGGCATCCGGACCTGTGAAGGGCCAGGTAGACGCATGTGTTGGGGGGAAGGGTATATTGGGGCCCCTGGTCCACCATTCATACCCCCAGGCCCTCTTGATAGCTGCTGCATGCTGATGAGCCTTGGAGGCTAGTTAAAACATATGTGCATACACAAGTACAGTGTAAGGAGGAATTCAGAAAAATATAAAAAAAAGATTATGTTAAAAAATAAAAAAAATTGTCAGCTGTCAGTCCAAAAACAAACTGAAAAAAACAAACGTTGTTTTAAAACCACCCCTGTTCGTGTAAACAATCCATGATGGTCATATTTTTCTTTTCATATCATAGGAAGATTAAGTAATAGGAAGTCTTTCCCTACAATCTCACATTGCTCCTGAATCAATAAGACTTATCTTGCTTAGACAAATCCTCCATCTTGTAGAACTCTCAGCTCTGAAGGAAATCTAATCTAAAACTAAACAAATGACTACATAACAGGTAACGTTCTAGAAATTTAAATTAATATTATGATGATAATTGTCAAAGAAGCATGTGACAGCCTGGAAAAAAAGAATAATATTTAATAGGCCTATTTACACCCGTGTAGAAGAGACACAGGTGTAAATAATAGATGAAATTACCAAGTCTGAAGAGAGCTGTCATTAATGTTTATCAGCAGCATCTGTGCTTTCCCTGCTGTGAATGTTAAAATGTCTGCTGGGAAAAAGGCATGACGAGTCAATGCAGTTATCAGCCCATCATTCTTTTCTACAGCGGTGCATTTATTGGCGAGTGTTTTCACTACCTGCTGCTGAACCAAGGGTGGGCCAGCCTGTCTGGGGTGCTGCTGAGACATTTGGGAGGCAATACGCATCTGCTGCTGGATCTGCTGTTGGTGATGGTGCTGCTGCTGCTGTTGCTGTTGTTGTTGTTGTTGTTGTTGTTGTTGGTGTTGCTGCTGCTGCTGCTGTTGTTGTTGTTGCTGCTGCTGCTGCTGCTGATGATGATGTTGCTGCTGATGATGATGATGTTGATGTTGCTGCTTCTGTGCATAGGCTGCTTGCTGCATGTGCTGCAACCGGAGTTGGGCCAGGTTTATCTGTCCTGGATGTTTACCAGGATGACCCTGGCCTGGTGGAATAGGCTGTCCTCCGACCATTGTATTAGGTGGTTGAGCAGGTGGAGGTGGTTTCTCAATTACCAAATTACCTACAGTTGGAAGAAAATGGTCGAGAAACAGAATAACTATTAACATGCTTCAACATAGGAATTTGCATTAAACTGCAAAACATTCAACTTAATTTGGACATTGTTACTTGTAACATTTCATATAGTCCAAACAACGTTTTTTTTGCACATTTTTCTCTGATAAAATGAATTGACTCTTTCTGCATTGTTCAACGTAGTCATTTCACGGTTTTTACAGATTTTTTTGTTACACTTTAAAAAATTAATGGAATGTTTAGCCTATTCAAGAAGTTTACATTGGTGTGTATCTAGTTTCACACAATGTGATTACAGTGACTTACAGAATTTGAACTGCGACTGAGTGAGAAGTACCATCCAGCTTCTAGAGCACAATATAAACTGAACTCTCCCACTCATGGCCATAACACAAAAGTCCCCTCCTCCTTTAAACCTGCCAGTTTTTATTCTATCTTCACAAATCCAGGATCTTAGGCCAAGCCTTGTGGCACACATAGTGAAGAAATTGAGTGAGTAGTTTGGCTGAGGCGTCATTGCTATATCAACCACTAACTGCAGGTAAGGCACACACAGCTAATTCAGATGAGTCGATTACACTACACACAGGGAAGCACATAACCACATATACACACACACACAACTGTATGAGCACACTTAAAACTTTCTTCTTCCTACACATTCATACAACCAACCTGAAACTTCATCTGATCATTTCAACTGCCTCCTTCATCAAAAACTGTCCTCTCTAACTTTAATAAGTGTAATGTTTTAGAAAAATTTCAAATATGCCTGTTGGTTCACCCAATTGGTTGCAACTGTAGTTTTGTCTGAAATGAAAGGCAGTAGTAAAAAAAAAAAATGGCAACACCGATTTGAACCACCCTCTACAAACCTTATTTGTCAGTCATTCAAAGACATTTGCATTTCTACAGTTTGTGTTCTCACCAAGGTTCAACACATTTTTGGCCCAGAAGGTTGGGTCACAGAAGAAACGAACAACTCCATTGGCCTGAGGTGCTGGCTCCAGTCTAGCTTTAAAGAGCTGGCGAAGCTGGAACAGGATCTGTACATGCACATAAAGATGGAGGTGTTGTTTGGTTAGTAAGCCTAGCTTTACAAGAACACAAAAAAGGCTCATCTGTAAACTTTAGAAAGCATTCATTACTGCACAATCCCATAATAAAAAGGTACTGTATCTTATTTGCCATATGCATTGTGATTAAGTAGTTAAATCCATTATCCCTTGTTTGTGCCACATCTACATTTCACCATTTTTCAAATTTAATAATTATTTCATATTCATTTAGATCATAGAGCCTTTTAAGGAGTGCCCGTTAGGATCCAGCAAAGGGCATGCGTAAGGTTTCCTACCATATAATGTGACAGTAGCAGTGAAAACACTTTGGAGATACAAGTCTACATGAGGGAGACCACTCTCCTCTCATCTCTGTAAGCTGGCTCATAAATATCCAAGTCTGTCAGAGGCATCCCTGTTCTCATCTGTGGTTAATAGTGTCAATAAAAAGAGAGCCACACTGTTCCTACTGACAATATTGACAGACTTCTTTTTCTTCCAAATAATATCAGAAATGAAGTTGGGCAGTTTGCCTTGAAGCTGTTGACTTCCGCCTCCACTGAATCACGTGACATAAAGACGACATGTGACAACCCTAGTACCTGATTGATGATGTGGATAACCCTGGATACGGAAGGGAAATGCTTGTCTAGATTTCATTTTTTTTTTTTTTTTTTTAAATCTAAAATTTACATTTTTAAATGAAAATATAGAATGGATGTAGTCTTTAATGCTACATCTTAAGCTGATACAACTTCAATCACTACTTATGCAAACAAGAATGCTGAAGTGACACATACCAGCCTCTTGCTGTAAAGCAGTGCCGTGCTGCTGCCAGTTGTAATCGCCCAATGGCAAAATTTGAGCACATGGTGGATCTGTTGAGCCAGCTGAGTTGTATCCTTATGCTGAGCCACAAGCCTCATACTGCGCTCTTTGGTTACACCCTAGACAAAAAAGGAGATTATTTTGGTTAAGGAACTACTGAAAGAACCCAAACAATTAATCCATGCATGAAATTCAAATAAATAAATGTCCAGTCAAGCTACAGTATAAGAATGTTATTAGCATATGCCTGGAGATAGATTAGATGACAATTAAATGATACCAGCAGAGAGTCTGGGTTATTAGAGCAGGAGATATAGGTTGTGGTAAAGAAAAATACATATAGACAAACAGATAAGAGCACAATCTTCTTAATTCAGCTCCTCCTTTTAGGGGTCGCCACAGTGGATCATCTGTCTTCATCTTGCCCCATCCCTTGTGTCTTTCTCTGTGGTCTTCCCTCTTTTCCTCCTGCCAGGCAGCTTTCTCTTCAACATCCTTTGTCTAATATAATCACTATCCCTCCTCTGCACATGACCGCCTCAACCTTGCCTCCCTCACTTTATCTCCAAACCATTCAACTGGAGCCGTCTCTCGAATATGCTCATTTCTAATCCTGTCCACCCTGGCCATAATATCAACTGGTTCCAGTGAAGGCAGGAAAACGAAAACCACAGCAGTAGATGAAAAGCAGGAGGCATAACAAAGAGGAAATTAATGAGAATTAGCATAACTGATGGATGATGTCTAACATTAGCCATATCTAACATCAACATCCATCATGGAAGTGTGCGAGTACAGTTAAAGGCAAATGTCCTTTTTGATGACCGTTTAGACAGTTTGCATATGTTTACGCAAATTTTCAAATGTTACATATTACATGAACATTTCAAATTACAAATCATAATCTTCCCATCAGGACACACTGGGATACATTGGTAATATGGACTTATGTAAGTTGCGAATTAATATAATTTAAAAACATTTTAAAATTTGGATTAATTGTAATTAAACTAATAAAATTCTGCTATTAATGGTGGTTAAGAAGAAAATCATTAGCACGTTTTGATGCAGTTACAGAAAGTCTACAGGCACAGGCTATGCCCTCATATATGCATGTTACTATAATTACAGACGACGTACCAATTGTCTTTTTAAAGTACCATTGTAGGACTTAAAGGTTTTCAGCTAGATTGCCTTACATAATTTAATATTCTCTTACCTCCAACTGCTGCAGCAAAGACTTGCCCTTCTTGTTGATCTCATTTATAAGGGTAAATACTGCTATTTTGATTTCATGCTCCACTTTCTTATGTGTCTCATTCAGCTCTTTTAATCTGGGAAACGAAAGAAAACAGTCAGTTCATTAAGAGACGATGCTGCCAGCATTTGTCAGCCAGTGGTACTAAAAACAAAAACTGTATCAATAAATTTCAATCAATTTTAAAAAGTCCTCCCACCTGTTTTGCACATGAGAGACACAGAAATGAACGTAGTTTTTCTTTTCCTGCAGCTTGGCTATGCTGGTCTCAATGATGCCTTTCTGGTTCTGGAAAGCTTCCTCCAAGAACTGGTACCTGAGAGCAGAGGGTTAACGCTCTTAGTCATGAATTATTTTCAACAAACAATAGGATTTTCCAAATATGTTACACATTTTCATTGTTTCTGGGAGACATAACCACTGAAATGTTACATTACTATATGAATACTATATGAATGTTTCTCTTTATCTAACTCTTGATCATTCATATAGTAATGTAACATTTTTCACTACTTGTACAAAAGAATCAAGCATCTTAAATGAAACAACTTCATCTTGTGGTCTCATGTAGAAGATTTATGTGATACTGGAAAAAGGCAATATTTATGGGCTTAATTGTGGAAAAGAAGTGTTCACTTTCAGTTCCACCCAGCACTTCTACTTAAAATTGCAATACCTGTAATACATGATCAGATACAATCAGAAGTCATTGTCATTTCACCAGTAATAATCATCCTTAACTGTTTCATGGTCAAGAAACAGAGGCTACATCCATACTACCACCACACTTTTCAAATATTAGCAATCAGATAACAGACAAGCGTTTCGCATAGGCACCATAGTAATCTAGATACACACTATCACACCTGAAAATATCGTACAGTGTACGTGATCATTCACATACCCTGAGCATGCATGTATCGGTGTCAACAGGAAGCAGATATTCTCGTCTGCTGTTTACTTCGTTTTAAAAAGTACTACTAACAAGAAACAACAGTGAAAAGTAAGATGAAAATGAAAGCGATTGTCAATTCAGATTTTCTGGCTGATCAGAACAAATTAGGAAATGAATGCAACTACATTATGGTCTCTGTTTCTGCCTATCCAGATTAAAACACAGAGCCGGCGTTTTCATATGAAAATGTAGCCAACAGGTTTTTCATGGAGGGATGTTCTGTGGAATACCGAGATCTCTTTCTCCACACGGGAGAGATAAGATACTACTGCACTTTCTTTCCTTGCTGGGTGACATCAAGGTTTATAAAAACAAGGGAGGAGGACAGATTATAAACCGGGAGTGGCTACTTGATCTTGCTCTCCTGGCAGATGTAATTGAGAAAATTAACAACTTGAACATGCAACTACAAGGTAAAGACAAGAATTTGAGATATGATCCGTGCTATTAAGGCATTTCGTGAGAAAAAAACATTTAGAGCGCTCCCTGAGTTGCAAAGATGTTTGAAATCCATGCAGAGGCTGATAAAGTGTCAAAGATACACGAATAATGGGATTAGTTGTCCAATCTTGTACAGGTTTGCAGACAGACTCAATGACTTTAATTAAACTTAAGCCCTGTGTGACATTATTTGCCAGCCCCTTAATGGATGTGCACATTAGTGAGACATTAGGACAAATTGCTGAATTGTTCAGTGTTTCAACTAAAACATACAAGTCTGCTGCTAAAATGTCTGCTTTGTTTGGGTCAACATACCCTCATGAAGCAGGCTTTGTTGACATGAATGTCATGAGATCAAAGTTCAGAACAAGCCTGACAGCACATTTAAATGAATGAAGAGTAAATCTAAGTGGACAAACTCCAGCATATACTTCTCTTAGTATCTAAAAAATGCAGTCATCTTAATGACTGAATGCATACAACACATTCATGTCAATAGATGTTAAAGAGAAGTGACATGGACAGGTTTTTTTTATTATAAATAAATATGTATTATATGTATTTCAGCATTAGCGTGAATGATTCATTAACAAGGTCAATTTAAACTTGAATACAATGATAATTTGATGTGTTTCAAATCCACATTTTAAAGTCCCTGTAAAGTGATAAAAATATCTCTCGTCTCTTTCTCAACCCACCGAAAAATTGTGTTATTAACCACCTTGCCAAATGTGGGTGAAAAAGTTGCTCAGTGTTTAAAATTAGGTTTTAAATCATAAATGCATTTCTCTGTATATTTCTAGCCTCTTATCATACTGCATCAGCAACCACAGGTCGAACACTCAACTTCTACTAAATGATCCTAGAATTAACTCAAAATTCAGTAAAACTGCTTTCTCCTTCTAAGCACCATGGACATGGAATGAGCTGCAAAAAATAATTCCACTACAGACACTGCCTTTTTTTAAACACCTCTAAAGGCGTTTTATGGATCGTCATGAAAGAAACTGTTGTTAGTTTACAGTGAACTGTAAACTAACAACAGTTTCTTTCATGACTAATATGAACTGAGTTCATATTAGCTTTTATATTTTGTTGTGACTTTTATATCTGAAATTGTTTTGTGTCCATAACTATTTGTACCATTTGTGCTGCTATCTTGACCAGGACTCCCTAGAAGACCTTCCTGGCTAAATAAAGGCTAAATAAATACATAATAACAATGCATGCATGCATGCATGCATACATGCATACATGCATACATACATACACATACATACATACATACATACATACATACATACATACATACATACATACATGCATACATGCATACATAAATAAATACATTTGTTGATCTCTGCTCTGAGACAGTAGGGGTGTGGCCACTACAGTTGTTTTCACACACTATTCTGGTCTACCCACTCAAGTGGGGACCAGAGTCTGCGAAAGTCGTGGTTCGTCTGTGTTTGTACAGAATATTAATGTAAACACTCTGGTAACATGTAGAGAAGTGGCATTTGCACACATTGCACATAAACAGGGTTAGTTTAGCAGCAGTCCTCCACCCTTTATCTCCCTCTATCAGCAACACCTGCAGCCTCACAGCAAGAGGCTGCTCCTCTTTCTGTTTTTCTTCTCTACTTCATTTCCTCATCTGTAGGAATTTTAAATAAAGTAGCAGAGCTTTTATGTGTATTTTTATAACGAGGTAAGTCTCATTTTCAGGACAAAGGCATTTCAGCCAGATGGCATAGTGTAAGAGCTGGTGGAAGTACTCACAGCGAACAGGCAAACTGCTAATAAAGGGTGCCCATGGTTGTCTAGTGTTTAAGGTGCTATCCTAGCAATGGCTCCTGTATGTCATGGAGCCATATTTGTAGACATGCCTAATAAATCCTGAACTGAACACTGAAGAGGAACTGTTTTTATTCCATTTTGTTATGTGTTGGACATTGCTGGAAAGCTTAGAAAC